>NC_092059.1:24706159-24968659 GCF_039877785.1 Chaetodon trifascialis | reverse complement strand
AATACACCATGTTAAGGGAGGAGTGATGTCAATTCATGGGACCTTAAAGCAGACTTTAATCAGTTATGAGCTAAATTTACATAAAGAGGGGGTTTATGCAGAAGTATTGACTCATCATCAGGATTTTGTAGTTAAAGATTATATTTAAGTGTGGTTGAAGCACAAAGCTGGAAGCTGGTTCTCCACTGCTGTGACAATGTTTTGATGTGATGAAATTATTATGGTAATCTGAACGCACCACTGTGAACAGGCCTCGGTGTGATGTCACAGCTGGAAAAACTGATGATTCACGTTGGAACTTCATCAGCAAGCTCTCCGGCATCTGTAAAGGTCACTAATCAACACATACATTGTTTAAATTCACACAAAAAAATGTATAAATTACAATTTATGCATTTATTCATGGGGCAATTCCTTCAAAACAGTCTCCCAAAACAGCTCAAACTGTGACTGGAGTTCTAGAGAAAATGTACTTTGTTACTCTCACCCTCCGCTGACTGATGAGGGCGGGGTGTTTGTAGGATAAAGAACTTGTATTTTCAGACACATTACACTCTGACCTACATTTTCCCATTTCTTGCATGGCTTTTCTTTTCCACCTTATTTCTCCCTTTCATACCCTCTCTCTCTGACAGGCCTAGCTGGCAGTACAACTCAGATTGGTGTGAAATCGCCGCCTAACAGGCGGGAAATTGGCTCTGTTATTTTTGGAGCAGAGTCATGGGGGACCGTCGGACCATCATCCTCTCTCTAATGAGCAGGTGATAGAGGCGTAGCTGGGGAGGGGAGGCGGGGGGATGCATGGTGTCTCAAACACCACACACGGCAGATGTACAGATGAGAGCAGAGAGGGGAAACAGCTCGGTGAAATGCAGCTGAGAGAAAGCAGAGGGAGGAGGGGAAGGAGAGAAGAAGGAACAAGATGGTGTGATGACATCTGCCACTCCTGCAAATCAACCTTTACGGAGCTGGACGGGGCTTGTGTACAATGTGTGTTTATGTTGATATGATGGCAGTCTTGGGTGGGGTGGTGTGTGAGGGGGAGGGAAGTGTCAGGAACAATATCATCTTCAGCCAAAGCAGAACATTGTCTGTAACAGAGAACCTATAGAGCAGCGCTTCCTGACCTTTTCGTCAGATGTATCCAGAATCCACGTCATGATCCAAATGTGTTTTTTAATTGGATATTTAACACTCTTAAAAAGTGGATCCTGATCAAACAATTGAATCATACAAGATATGATCCTGAAGGTGCTGACTTTTATCAATTGTGGCTTCAAACATCACTCACATGCCCATGTGTACATTGAAAGCAACAAATCCTCCAAAAGCAGTAATAGCATATGCAGTCTGGCCTTGACAGCACTGTAATTATTTATCCTGTCCACACCTTTGGAAGATGAACTATTCATCAATACTGTCTTGATTTCAGCAGCATGAGGTGTTCAGATGTGTCTTGCAGTCAGCTTATCGCAGCTGGTAGTTGATTAGTTATTGCAACAAAAAACTAAAAACCTTTTTGTTTTTATTCTAAACACAAATTGTGAATATTTTATTGAACCAAACCATAATTCAGACTTCTACAAATTAGCTGAGCTACCTTCCTCTGGTGACTGCAGAGGTAGCCCACAGGGTACAAGTGCCCTTCATTGGGAATCACTGCTGTAAAGGACAGTAGCATAATGCACACGAACAGAGAAGTGGACTTGGCCTGTGGAAAGTGTGTGTGTGTGTGTGTGTGTGTGTGTGTGTGTGTGTGTGTGTGTGTGTGTGTGTGTGTGTGTGTGTGTGTGTGTGTTGTGTGAGTGGGGGGTTCCAAGCAGCAAAGTGTCAGGCACAATCCCATCTTTAGCCAAAGCAGAACAATGCCAACAACAGAGAACATATAGTGGGCTGTACACGCCATCCACTCGACTAGCATCACTACACACTCTGTGCTCACAGACGCTGACAGAGACATCAGATACAGATAAATGCACGGGCACATTCAGAGGAAGCTCTGCAGACATTCTCACTTTAAAGAGTACACATTTATTTCATATGCTGTTTCAATCACGTCCAAACCTTAACATTCCTCGTTTATTTCCTCATGACTGGCTCAGGGAGTGCACAGTCACTGGTTTCCCTGGTTGAACTGTACACTGCTCATGGCCACTGGAAGGCATCACACACAGTATTCATCACAGTCCATAAATTAATTCAACACTGAGTTGACACACATAAAAACACACACACACATATCCTCACCACATAGCTAACGCAGAGCCCCTTTGGAAGGTGTCAGTTTTTTCTCCTGACCAGAGGTCTAGTAGTCCATGCAACAGCAGCTAAACACTGCCCCCTACTGTCCAACACTCACTATGCATTCAATGCAACAGGGGCGATAAAGTTGGCCTACATGTGATCACATTAAATCTACAGTCACTGCTATTAATTTGTTTCTTTTTCAACTTTGCCTTTTATGAACAGCACAGTTAATCATTTAGCAAAGACTGGTGGAAGTTTCACAGTGATTAATCTGGAGGTGGCAGCAATCATGAGAACTGGTATGATTTGGAATCATAGCACTTCTTGCTATAGTGTTCAATATTCATTGTTAAAAATGTCTCACTTAGTGTAACTATATATAATCCAGTGTATATACTTTTCATTATACACTGTATCTGTGCAACAGTTTGAACAGTTTCAGTTTTGTTCTTCAATTTGTTGGCCTTATTTTTGGTGGACCCGTCCCCACACTGTTCATGTTGGGTATTACATTCAACCTGCTATTTTTGGTATTTGTTCCAATAATGTCCTCCAGTGTTAGACCATCTGGCCTGTGAGCAGCTGATGTCCAGTGCTCATTTTTAACTTTGCTCAGTCTCGTGGCGTGCCAGTGCCGGGGGCAATGTGGTCCCACAGGGGCCATGGAAATGGAACCTGAAACACAGGAAGTGAAGTTGTCCGAGTGTAAACATCACGTTCATGAAAATGCTACATGCATCGGCTTCTGTGACTGTGAATGAAACGTACTTGAAGCGCATGGTGGCTGGTGTGTTCTCCATGTTGAACTCGGCCACAGGGACTCCTCTGGCTGCCACCTGAGGAGCAAACATGGCTGCTGGATAGACAACGGATGAAGTGCCCACCTGCAGAGAGGGAAGTAAGCAGAAGTAAGTAACAAAGAAAAATGAAGGCTGGAGAGAGACAGGAAAGGCAGGAGAGCAAGAGGGGATCAAACCTGGGCCCCTGTGGTAAAGACTGGAGCTACTGGGGGCCCCAATAACACAAACTTTAATGATGACCAGTGAGTAAAGGTGAAAGTTCATGTGGTTATTACGACGTGACTTCATTTTATGAAGGTCTTTAAAGTGAAAGTCAATACTAATGATAATAAAGTTTGTTTGTTTCGTACAACAGACTGGACGTTCATACAGCATTATCTAAAATGCTGATATTCCTGTTGATAAATGTAATAAGTCGTGTTGTACAGGAAAGACTTTGAGAGTGTGGAACACACACACGCACACACACACACACACGCGCGCTCGTACCACCAGGCAGAGGTCACAGCTGTCCAACGCTTTCTCTGCACAGGTGAGAATGTCTGAGTCCAGAGTCTCTCCAAACCAAACCACAGCTGGTCTCAGGAGACCGTGGCAGCCTGTCTGCTCACACCTGAAACAAACACACACACACACACACACACACACACACACACACACACTCTTTGTCAAAACAAATAGCCTCATTCGCTTTCACTTAAAGGAGAACATGGGTGTGATTTACCTGGGCAGCTGCTGAACGGGGATCCGGGCGTCATCTGTGTCTGGGTCTGGAGCTCTGAGGAGGAAATTCAATAAAACAGGGTTGGTGCCACTACAAAGGGCCGTTACATCCCAATGTACTTACAATTACAAAACCATATCCACAGCATGTTTCTTACTAACTCATGTCATCTAATGCTGAGTCCCTATCTGATGTCCATATCTTCCTTCATATAACAGCTACACAGTGCTCACTTCAAATACATCCAAGTTAGTAAATCCAAACCACTTCAGGGAAGATGTGGTTGACAATCCCCAGCATTACAGCTGTTTTTACATTATCTTTAATCTGTGTTTTTGACACAATAAAAACATGTCATAAAAAGGTAACACTTTATATGAAGACACACATGTTCACCTTTAACTAGTTGCTTACCAGCATGCATGTTAGCAGGACAGTTATTACAAAGCAATTATAATTCATGTACAAAAACTTTACTGTCAAACACTAAACAGTTATTAGGAGGTTGTAGAGGGAAAAATCTTTGTTAATGGCCCAGAGTAAGTCATTAAATCATCAGTGCTTTACAATGACTAATAAAGAGCCAATATGCTACTATTAAGCAACTAGTTAATGGTGAGTATGTGTAGCTTAATATGTGTTCCCCATAAAAAACATGATATACTTTCAATTACCTGCTTATCTAATCTCTCTTTATTTATTCATCTACTACATGAACTCACTGTATTCCTTTAAGTGTTTTCATTTTATTGTAACACAGTAAGACATTGACATCGCCTGTCTGACTGGAGAACAGTTGGCTGGCATACAAAATCATCAGAGTTACGTTAACAGAGTCCATATAGATCAGTTTTAACACCACCTGCTCAGGTGTGACATTAATTGAAAATTTTATGACAACATTTTATCCATTCAGCTATTAAAAACATCCATTTTAAATGTCAGATAAGAGGCTTTTAAAGTGACATTTCATTTCGGTCACAGATTTTCCTTTTCACTGCGTCATCGGGTGTTATTTTAGCTCCTGACATCTGACAGACTCAAACAGACCTTTCTGCGCTGGCATTTTGTGTCCAAATGAATATGATGAATATCTCTCATTACAAATTGTCATATTGCTGATGAAAACAGTCTAATTCACCAAACGACATCAGATGAGGCTCTTACCCTTTTCCCTCCAGAGCGGCACAGATGGGGCTCTTGTAATTGGCTGCTTCATGGCCGCAGCTCATACAGCGTGTTCTAAACAGACTTCCTGGATTAAAAATACAAGATAGAACAGATTAGTTTGAAAACAACTACTACAATTTCTTCCTGTTTTGTCTTAAAAATAAAGAAAAGGTGTCTTCACTCTTTTCTACTTGCCGTGGATTTCCAGGATGTTTCTGGATCCGGCGCGGCGGTGGAGCTCGTCGATATTTTGAGTGATGACTGTAACCTCGCGTCCTTGTTTGCTCAGTCGCTCCTCACACTCTGCAATGGCCAGGTGGGCGGGGTTGGGATTTTTTGTGAGCATGACCTCGCGGCGGTAGTGGTAAAACTCCCAAACACGAGAGGGATTCCTGGAGAAGGCCTCAGGGGTGGCAAGTTGCTGCAAGATGAAAATGTGAGAAATGGTTATTAATGCTGACAAAAGTCAGTGCTGATCAAAAGCTTCCTCAGAGATAACGATTAGCACTGAAGCTCCTTTTTCACTTGATTTTGCTTGTTGGAAATGTATGCTAAATAAACTCCAAGGGGCAAAATAAACTGTTAATAGAAGAGAGAAGAAAAGCCAGCAGAGACAGCTGAGCACATCTGCACAGCACAGTTTCCACTCAGCTTCAGCTCCCAAACAATTCAGTATGTTTGGAGTCAGAACGAGTTTCAGTCATAGTAAAACTATCGGTGCATTTCTAAGGAGTGACTCAATGGGTGCAGGCTCCCCAACCAGAGTAGGACTAGTTATTTAGGTTTCCTACAAGCACTCACAGCAAAAAGTTCACCCTTGTGAAAGCTTTTCACTGTTTTATGACTCTGAACTGAACTATGAACTTTTTAAAATGCCGTCTTGCAGTTTTCCATTAAAGACTTACGCACCGATTTGTATGAACTGACACAAGAAAAAAATGTTTAATATTCTTGTGTGTTAGCTGCTGTGTGGATGGAAGCATGGAGGGAGTCACATATTTGACTAATAGATTAAAATTAGCCCTCCTACCAGTAGGAAATAAGGGAGGGATAAACAGCAGTAGATGGAGAGAGCGATAGATGGAAATTTAAAACAGCATTGTATAAGACACTTTATAAGCCAGTTTATAAGGTATGCTGAACTAAAGCTAATTCAACAGTCCTACAGTAAATCATTTTGGAAGCTGCAGTTTGTGGTGCTGTTGTATTGCTTTCTGCTGACAGCTGTCTGTATTATTGCCCACTCCATTTACACCAATGAGGGTATTCTACACTACAGAAACATCTCTCTGTATAATGCAGTTTGGTTAAATAACACAATTACATGTTTGCATACCTGTGCCTCCCATTTTCTCCAGTAGCCTCCTGCTCCTCTGAAGGTGGGGACTCCACTCTCAGCACTCACCCCCGCTCCGGTGATGATGGCTATATTCTTGGCATTGGAGAAAATCTCCCTGAATGCTGCAAGGTCTGCACAGACACAAAAACATAAATGCCAATAGTGGAAGCTCATGGAATTATGGAAGACTATATCATAATTGATCAGCAAGAGGGTGCAACAGAAACAGAGACGATGAACTACCTGAACTGGGTCTGGCCATGTCTTGGTTAACCTGGGGTCTTTGAAGGTGGGCATACAGATAAGAGTTTATTACGCCTCTGCGAGTGAACTGACGCACAATCATCAGGTTCTGACAAGAGGAGAAAAATGAACAGTATTCAGTATTCACCATGAAAACACTGCTGATCCTGGCACTGCAATGCAAACAAAGCTGTTTTCTTAAAATGATCACAAGACAAAGTCTGACCAAAAAAAAAAAAAAAAAGGCGATATGTCAGATATGTCACTTCCGACTGCTCTTCCGATTGTTCGCTCAATCTGGAAATGCCTTCAAAAGTGAAGTGAATTTGACTGTGTTGTCAAACACATCAGGGGTTTCTTCAAAGTCTGACTGCTTCACAGAAACAGATGCTTGGGGGCGAGAAATACGGTGACCAACTGGCACAGACTCGGACTAGCTCAGTTTTGTTCTCGGGAAGGTCATCGTGGCAGCATGTTACTTCACTGTATTTGCTAATCATGGCATCAGAGGATTAAGTGTGACTCCTTCAGTAATAAAGTAATACCGCAGCAGCTGTTATGCACTCTAACGAGCATGGACCATCTCCAGCGCAGTTAACCGAGCCTGTCGTTAGCTAGCTGTAAGGTATGCTAGCTAGATAAGGTAACAGGTTACACAGAAGGTAGCATGCTAACAAGCTAGCGCTGGCATCCAAGGAAACCTATTGACAACGGCTTCACCAGCATCACATTAACGTTACATTAAGAATGTGCCATGGTTCTTAAGTTATTCTGAGCTGAGTCCTTTATTAAAGCTGAGGTTTACTAAGGCTAACTACCTGACTGTCACCGAAGCTAACACCGTCAGCTGAAGGAAATCAGGAACTCAGTGGGCGTTTTCCTCACGTCAAACAGCTCGGCGGCTGTAGTGGATTGGTTTGTCTGTCAGGAAATGAGCCTATCAGGAAGATCGTCGAAGTAAAGAACAACCCTCCAAAACCAGATACGACCAGCAGGGGGAGCATTTGTACCGCAGTGGTCTCTTTTTTTACCGCATGTGAAATCATTTCTGTTTATTCATAACAAGTACGCAACCGAAAGTTTGATTTGTTAGCTGCCCTGCCTTATTTACTTTTATCCAGATGCCAAAAAAAAAAAAAAAAAAATGATGTTGATTTACTTTGCTGCACAGTCCCTCTGTCCTGCTTTGTTACTGAAATAACTATGAACCCAGTTACAGACGTTTCTGATTCTCCCTTCTCCACCAGAGGCCAGCATTGGATTGATAGAGTATTAAACCCAGTGTTAACAAGGAATATATGAAGGTGTTTTACTATGATAATCCTGTGTAATCTGTGATAGATGGATGATTTCATTAGTCTCAATGAGGTCACACAAACAAATGAGGCAGGTAAGAATTCTATGTTTTAGTGAACATGAGACTTTCTGTGGATTTTTACAATGCTAAACTCAAGTGCTATTTCAGTCAGTTAAGGTGGTGCCAAACCAACCCCGAGTCCTTTTATGTTCCCACTATCTTATTCCTGCTTCATATGCAATATCTATGAATACTGTACAATAGTTGGCCTTTAAAAAAAGAAATCCCAGCTACAGTGTGTGTTTGTTGACAGCAACCCAGTTTCATGGAATAGGCTGCATTTGTTTCGTATCATGTTTTTCCATTATTAATTCCATAGCCTGTTATGAGAACAGAGAGCTCCTGGTGTGTCTTTGTGTTTGGCCCTGCAGTCTGAGCACAGTCTATCCTGTCCCTTCTACAATCTTTGTCCCACCCTGAATGCATTTTTATTGGCCAGTCTCGCAGGTGTTGTCAAACTAAATGATCATTGGCTTGTGCTGTCAGACAGCTTCTCTCAAAGAGGCACATATTTCCTTTATGATGGGAGCTGCCAGGCAGATTTGATCATTCAAAGGGGAATTTGAAGGAGGTGGGAGAAAACTGGACATTTCTATAAATGGAATGGGGCATTGTTCTCAGGGCAAAGATGCCTGTGAGATTTCCAAAAGGGCCCAAATTGTACACAAGCATGCTTTGATTCTGCAGGATAGCTATAATGGGAGTTTAAACTGGCCAATACCATTTCAATATCAAGTGTGAGCTTTATATTTTTATTGACCTACAGTATTACTAAAAGTGACTTATAGGCTTATGTGGTTGATATGAAACTGAAAAGGGGCTGCAGGAAATGATTATTTTCATTATAATGTATCTGTAGATAATTACTCTTAATTATTCTGTCAAGTAACAGTGAAAAATCATCAGATCGCTTATTTTGTTGAACTAATAGTCTTACACAGATTATTTGGCATTTTTAGTTGATAAATGACATTTTAATCAATTACCAAAATTCTTAATGCAAATGCTAATTTCCTGAAGTAATTCACTGACTAATCATTTGAGCTCTCTCCCCTGCAGATATAAGGCACACAGGAGAGCTGGCATGATGTGATCTGAGTCTCTTTTCACTGGCCAGTGTGCTCTTGTTGGAACCTGAGCAGGTTTAGCTGACTTACAGGAAAAGGAACAGAATCTCATCAACCACCTCCTCTCTCTCTCTCTCTCTCTCTCTCTCTCTCTTTCTCTCTCTCTCTCTCTCTCTCTCTCTCTCTCTCTCTCTCTCTCTCTCTCTCTCTCTCTCTCTCTCTCTCCCTCCTATACCCTCCAACACCATTACAATAGCCCGCCCCCCTCCTACACCGTCTGCCCGGGCGGGTGCTCGACTGGCTGCTGCGGCGCCGAATCTCTCGCAGTCCCGCCGGTCGCCAGTGGACGCTGCCCGGCTGGCCGAACATGGCGGCGGCCCCGGAGGAGGAGGTAGACCGCAGACCGATCCGGAGGGTCCGGTCCAAGAGTGACACGCCTTACATCAACGAGGCGAGGATCTCTTTGCACCTGGAGACAGGTAGGCAGCCGGCCACTGACACGGATGCTCTCCACCTCATGTCTGGGTGTATTTGCAGCCTCCACAGGGGAAGATTGTAGCAAATCAGCGTTCGCTGTGAGAGAAATTGCCTCATCGTTTCGTGACAGTTCAGCATGACTTTGGGCTTTCATTGTGCGGCTCTGACGGCACCCATGGTGCTCAGCTGCACCTGGGTGGATGTAACCACACAGTGACTCATGCACAGGGAGATGAGCGGGGAAGATTTTCTCATATAGGCTGTCTTTTATTCCGGCTATGTTTGTGATATGCAGTCTGCAAGGCACGGAGATGTATGGGAAACCCACTGTAATTATCTCTATAGGACGATTGATTGCTATTGCTCCAACCAGACTCCGCCTTGATTGTCGGCTGCGGTGAAATGCTGTGCGAACTTGGCCGCCTCTGGCTACTCATTGAGAATGCAGTTGTTATTATTGCATTTAGGGAAGGGTGAGGAATGGATGCTCCGGCATGCCAAATCCCCCCTAAACGTGTCGGCTTAAGGCCAGGCGGAAACAGAATAGATGAGTTATTGTTTCCTATGTTGCCATGGTCACGACGGTACGCTGTCACGAAGCCTGGATCATCGGCATCATGGTGTGGATTTACAGCTAGATCTATGTTCACGGTTGTGTTTTTTTGTTTTAAAATAACAGTTTCTCCTATGAGAAACACACACACACACACACACACACACACACACACACACACACACACACACACACACACACACAACCCTGAGGAGGCTGCTTTAATATCCCATCCGTGCGGAGCTGTCCACTGCCCCTCGGTGCTGAAAATGCCACCGGGCAGAATAGACCAACAGAGCCCGAAGCATTTGCACGGAATTCTCTATTGGTGATCATCCACAGCACGCATATGAGGGGGCTTTCTCTTTCTTAATGAGCTACTGCATCTGAATTGTGTTCGACCCTCCCCCAGAATTGGCCGATGTGACAAATCCCAGTCACATGGTGTGTATAGCCTGGTAGTCGAGGCCAGACTCAAGCCTATATTTTCCATTTCGGACAGATGCCAACTCTAGAAAATTCCTCTGGCTGACTATTGTTCTGCTTTGTGTTCATTTTGCCTTTTTTCCACGACTGTCCGCTGAGCATGTAGCCTGCAGTGCCTCAGACAGTATATATATATTAAATCAGGGATCTATACTGATAAACAGTATAACATCTGCAGATGTAGTTTTATTCTAATGCAAACCTTATTTTTACCCTCAAGCAAAGGTGACACATGTATGTGAAGAGCCTGCCTTACATAAATCTTAATGAGATCAGGAATTACTCACATGGTTGCTGTAATATGCTTGCCCCCCCCCCCCCCCCCCCCCCCCCCCCCGCTTTAGCCTGCTTAGACCTTTATGACTCATAGTGTTCAGACCCACCTACTCATAATCTCTCTCAGCTGCCCCCTCTCTGGCCCTCAACAATCTTCTCTCCATTTTGTTTTCTATTAAGCACCTCCTCTTAGCGAGATTAGCCGAGCCTGCCCAATATGAGTAACACTGTTCTTTCTTGGAGCTTTGTGTCAGGCTTTCCATCAGGCATGGCTTGAATCTGAAGGCGGTGGGGGGAGGTGGGGGTGCTGTGTCTCGCTAACAGTGCTGCTCCTGGCTGTTAGCTGAAAACAGAGCGGGCAGGCTGCAGCTGCACGAGGCTGGCGTGGCGTCCTCAAGAATCCAGCGGGCACTGCCAGCCACAGCAGGGGAGGGATATCTGTCTTCACACCTTTCCCTCAAACCATGATGCTCCCCTGTTTTCTTTCCTTTTCCTCTTCTCGCTCCCCCCACCAGTACTGCTTTAGTCTCATCTTTTTTCAGTCACCAGTGAAGCCATCTGCCCACCCACTCCCTAGATTCCCATTTACTTTGTGTTTGTGTGTTTGGCTGCTGTTGTTTTGCATAAATCCAGCCCACTCTTATCTTTGATGTGTGTCACCATTCATATATGGCAAATATCCACACCACCTTCAGTGTGCATGTGTTAATATACATGCTTGTGTGCATGTGCGTGTGAGGCTGGGTGTGTATGCGGTTTGGATTTAGTAAACAAAAGTTAATCACTGTCACTGAAGCTTTTGTCTGATGGCTCGTTGTCGCTGTCTTGAGCTTGAGCCTCTTCAGCATCATTCAGTGCTGAAGCAGGATGAGATGATTTCACCAGTTTGGTCCTTTGCTGCTCACCGTAGCCATCAGTGCAGAATCAGCATGCTTGCTGTTGTTGTGCTCGATGCCTTCCATTTATTGTTGTCTGTTTTTGTTTTTGCCTTTTTGTCTGTGCTGTTTTAATCTTGCTCTATAAGTTGCCATATAAATAAAGTTGTGCTGAGTTGATTTGTTTGGATTAGAGGCAGTTTGGGGAGAGTGAACAGCAATTTGCAAAACATAAAGCATGTATTCTCTTATGGATTTTGAAGGCTGCTGAATCTAATATGCAGCCAGTCTGCTAAAAGTTGCATTTATTAGCCTCTTTAATCCTGATTTTTTTTTTTTTTTTAGCTCTTCAAATTTCCCCTTCAGTAGCTTTATAGTTCGATAGTTTTCCACACTGTCAGGCAAAATCTCATGTATCTTCTTTATGTGCTTGTTCTAACACTTGGGAGCTCTGTTTTGATTATTTATGAATGAGCCAAGAATTAATGTGACTTTGGCAGACTGCTGTTAATTTCCTGTTCCCAACCAACAGCCAATATGTTTACCAGTATGTGAACTCAACATGAACCTTCTCTGACCTTTAACCACATGGTTTTTGTACGTAAGCCAAACCAAAGTCGACCATGGCAGGCCACAACATGGTCATATGAATAATTCCTGAAGCAGGCACTTGTAACGATTCTGGAAGTCGCTGACCAGCTGTCGTCTTGCACGTATGGCTGTCAGATCAGAAAGCACATTTTGGAAGCAAATGAACTAATTTGCTGCTCAGTTTGAAAGAGAATTTAAAGCTGCATCAGTCTATTTGTGAACACTAGGGGGCAGATGGACTCCAAAACAATTTGACTGATGTAATGTGTTGACAGACATTTGCCACTACACATTGAGCAGACACAGAACAACATCAGCATTCATTGTGGGTCATGTTTGTGTGCAGCTGATGAATTTAAATCACATATTAACTTTCCTTTTAGCTCTGGTTTCTCTCCTGAGAACAATATCTGTCTGTTCAGCTACTATGTTCTGCTTTGTTCACCTGCTAGTCTCTAACTGTGTCTGTTCAATGTTTGATGCTGGCCAGGCTGAGTACAGTGGGTTTGTCGGAGCTTGTTTACTGAAAACAGCTGCTTGCTGCTGCTAGAAAAGCTTGATGAGAATGTTGGACTGAAGCAAACAGTGAATGTGCTGCAAAATGATGAGCTGAAAGAGGCTGAAAAACTCTGGAGAGCTCAGAGTTGGGTGAAAATATTCTGCGAGTCCTCTTTCATATTCCACAGTTATTTCATTCAATGTTATACAACCACGATTCCAAAACAAAAACAAAACAAAGAAACAGTTGAGATGTAAAACGTAAATGAACACAGAATGCAATCATGTGACATCAAACTGTGTCAAAGTATTCCTGAGCTCATGTAGTAATATCCTTTATACAATCATGTGTTCACAAAGTGGTGAACCTCTCTCCATCCTCGCTTGTGATCGACTGAGCCTTTCCAGGATGCCCCTTTCATACCCAATCATGATACTCTCACCTGTTACCAATGAACCTGTTTACCTGTGGAATGTTCCAAACAGGTGTTTTTAGAGCATTCCACATCTTTCCCATTCTGTTGTTGCTCCTGTCCCAACCTGTTTGAAACATGTTGCTGCATTAAATTTAGAATAAGCAGATATTTACAAAAATCAATGTTGATGAGGTGAAAATTTGTTGTTGTGCTGTTCAAACTGAGTATGTGTCAAAAAGGATTAGCAAGTTATCACATTCTGTTTTATTTATGTTTTACAGCATTCAACATTTTTGGAATGACGGTTGTATAAGCATATTGATTGCTGCAGTTTTTCTGTGGCATTGAGCAACGATCATCATGTACAAAACTGAAAACTTTTGCAAACTGTTTTGTTTCATTCTCTACAGCTTTTATGCCAGTGTCTTTGACCAGATCCATTCCAAAGCCTGTCTTTTGGCATCTCTGCTGTGCTCCATCATCTTGAGCCAGTCCAGATCCCAGGCAGCACAGCTCTGCTCCAGCAATGTAAATCCAGGTCAGCTCGGTTAGAGCTTAGCCATTCTCACAAAGACCAAGACGCAGGCATTACCACGCTCTCATTCAAACACAGAGGGCCCTAATGCAGACCTGAATGAAAGACTGAGACAGAGAGGGCTTAAATAAGAGGAGGTGCAGGAGCAGGAAGAGTCTGAGGAGGAGGACAGGATGGCAGGATGGGGGCTTGTAAATTGTGGCAACATAAAGACTGGCACAGTGAAAAAGAAACAGAGTTGGCTGTTGTCCATAGAATATGGTGGGAATGGTGCACACACAAATCACCTCCCACTATGTGAGCAATACTCTTTGTCTCTCTCATGCACATACATCAGCACTGCTATCTGCATGCAGCCTTGAGCAGCAGGATGACAGAAGTACCTGGGCAGAACACAAAAGCACAGGAAGGAAGTGTGAGAACTAGAAATGCAGATGAGTACTTCCTGCCTCGCTGCCTCCCACCAAACATACAAAACCCCTCACTCTCCCTCCGCTGGCATGTGGGTCCATCCATTCAGCTCGGACAAGCTAACCATTGTGCTGAGAGGGAAAACCTGAGCCAGGGAAGGCCTTTGACTCAGGCTGAAGTTGATAATCAAGATAGTGGGAATGTTTCTTAGCTGGTGTGATGTCAGAGGACAGGAACAGATGGACGTGTGGAAAATATACTTAGACTGTTGAGTAACTTCCCCTGGACTTTGAGCTGATTTCTTGGTTGATGTCAATCAATAACAATCAGTAAATTTAAGGTCATTCGCAGTGTCTGTAACTTCAGAAATGTATCTTAATGTCCAGCCCTACTCAGTATAATCCTGGAGGGGTATTGCAAGGAAATTTTAACCCACTTTCCCTCAACCTGCTTCACCTCCTTCCAAGTTGTTTGCAAACCACATACTATATACGCTATATGTATACTGTCTAATGGCATACAGTATGCATTGTATAGTGCTCTGGACTGGATGCTGATGGATTGCAGTCATTTGCTTTTTATTGTTAACAAAGTTTCTGTTCAATTCAAACCTCTTCACCCAGATGCATTGTGTGTGATCATGAGGTCTAACAAATGTCTTAAATACATTGCCTTCCTCAGAAAACATTGGCAAAACCTGCCTTGTTTACATCCATGTTTACTAGCTGGTGGTCTTCTTCTTCCCTGTGTTTGTTGGCGTACTGCTGTGATGCTTAGTTACTGTTCGAGCTTAGTTACTGTTTTCAGCTATTTAACTGTGTCGCTGCAATGGACGCGTCAGAACGGTTGAAGTGATGGCCCAGTACAGTCTGTGATGTAACCAGGCTCAGGAAAGGACTTTATTAGTGTGAGTTTACTCTCCATCACCTTTGCCAGTTACTGAAGCCAAGAAACAGAATTTGGCCAAAGGATTAACATAAACATGTGGTGGAGGTGGCATGAACCACAGACAGCTGACAGTCAAGGAGCCACACCCCCAAACATGTCTGAAGCCTCAGCATCTCTTTCACAGGTTGCATTTTGATGTTTATTTGATCCTATTTTCTTTAATCAGTTTTGATATATTTTCTTTCATTTTTTTTTTCGATGTGGTTATTATTATATAAAAAAATATACTAGAAATTTAGGTGGCACAGTGGAGCAGCAGGTAGTGTGTGTGCCTCACAGCAAGAAGGTTGCCAGTTTGATCCCCGGGTCAGGCCTTTCTGTGTGAAGTTTGCATGTTCTTCCCGTGCATGCGTGGGTTCTCTCCGGGCACTCCGGCTTCCTCCCACAGACCAAAAACATGCTCATTAGGTTAATTGGTGACTTAAAATTGTCCTTAGGTGTGAGTGTGAGTGTGAGTGGTTGTTTGTTTGTATATGTTGCCCTGCAATCGACTGGCGACCGTTCAGGGTGTACCCCGCCTCTTGCCCAATGACAGCTGGGATAGGCTCCAGCCCCCCCGCAACCCTGAAAAGGATAGTCAGGTATAGACAATGGATGGATGGATATAAGAATCTTTAAGTATGACTGTTATTTACTATCCTTTTATTTGATGCAGAAATTCACTTTGCAACTACATCCTGCCCCAGAATGATGTACATCTTTACTTTAACTCAAAATTTAAGAGATTCTTTAAAAACGTTTTCCTTCTATCTGTATATATTCATCAGATTTCTTTACTCCTCTTGGTTGCCTACAGCTTTGTAGTCCTTGTCTTAGCCTACCTGTGTGCCTCTCTTTGATATTTGTGGTTGTTTTAAATGTGCCCCCTTGTGGGCTCTTCAGCTGGGGTGGGGGGGGGGGTAGCTGCAGGAATTGTCCTCAGGCAAAGAAAAGTACACAAGCAAATACAAAAAATGCAGCCAGAGATGCAAGCCACACCACCAGTGGCTGTTTTTAGCAATCTCTTTTTTCCCCTCTTTTAAGTATGCTGTCTGTCTTGGTGAAGGCCACCTATCAAAACAGATGAGCTGCAAACAGGAGACAGAGAGGGGGAGAAGAGAGGGGTGACTCATATCCCTGTGATATGCCAAGTCTCACATTCACACATTTACAGGGACGTAAACACACAAGCAACCACACACACACACACACACACACACACACACACACACACACACACACACACACACACACACACACACACACAAAAGCTCCTACAGGCTCTGCTGTTCTGTCACTTTGTATTAATTCAGCACATAGCGGGTCCAGTCAGAGAGAGGAGAGGGGGGAGGCTTTTGAACAGTGAATGGCAGCGAGAGAGCTGGAGATCAAGAAACTGCAGGAAGAAGAGAAAACATTGAACTTGTTTCCTTTGAACTCGCAGACTTCTTTTGTCCTTCCTCATCCCATCACACACTGTTTAACACTGTTCCCATGTGTTTGCTGCTGTGCTGATGCCAACGCATGTCTAGACAGATGGAGAAACAAAAAGAGAGCAACATTTTTGGCCCGTTCTCACATTTAACGTTTATTTATTTCGCCTGAAATCGCAAATTGGGCTCAAAGGGCTCTGCAATCTGTGCATACATCTGTAACATGTGACACCGTCCATCCTTAAACCCTTGATTTTAATAAGGAAAATAGCAAATACTGGAGGAACCACAGAGGAAGGATCTCTGTTTCTGTGGCTCCCCTCCTAAAAAGGGTTGAATCTCCTTCTTTATAAAAGAACAAATTCCTATCACTTTCAACATTATTTATTGATTTCTCTGATGAAAACAAAATAATCTGCAGTGTGACTTATTCATTATTAATGATGCTTGTGATGTTTTTTACTGTCAACAAATTAGACCAAACCATCAGTCTGTTAGGCTGTATGTTCTGACTGGTTTAACTACAAGAAAATTTGATCATTTTCAATGAAGAAATGTTCTCTAGATGTTTCATTCTGACAGATTTTGGTCAAATTTCCCTCATTTTGTATTTTAACATGAGAGCAGTGTGAGGTTATTATAATGATACAGTCATGTGGTTTGTTAATGGTAACCAGAGTTTCTGCAAGTCTTGAAAAGTGTTAAATTTAGTTCCTTTAAAAAAGCCCTCACAGGGTATGGAAAAGTCCAAATTTCATTTACAAAGGCCTTGGATGTCTTTTCATTAATGCTGCAGACAATGTTATTCTTAATGTTCTTGTGTGTGTGGCTGCGGGCTGTCAACGAGTGAGACGGGTGCTGGTGGAGTTTCACTCAGTGATATTGCACCTGCTGTAAAAACACTGTTAGCTTCTGCAAGTTATAGAAGCTTTGAAGCTCACTGACTCATGATGGGCAAGTGTTGGTTTAAGCAAAACTGTCAACTTTCTGCCACTTATCTGAGTCCAAGTCATATCACTGACCACTAACTGTAATATAAATGTCAATGGATTCATTTATTTGCTAAATAATTGTAGTGGTTGTCTGTCATTAGATGACTGGTATGACTGTGAAAGAGGTGTTAAATTGCATCCCATGACATTAAAATGTCATAAAAAGACATACACTGCAGAAACCCTGATAATAATGACTTGTTCCCCAGAGTCACAGTATATCAGAGTGTTTGGAAGCCACTGGAATTTGTCTGTCCTGGAGTGATGATGATGATAATTTTGTTGATTTAGTTTATCCACTGGAAGCCAGAGGAAGCAACCTATCTTTGTCCCACCTGCGTCTCTGTCTGTCACTTGGACAGAGATGCTGTAAAGTCTGCCAGACTTAGGAACTGGGCCGCACCCCTGCTGTGCAGCTAATTATCGCCAAAAACTCAGCATGTTTAGCCTCCTCTGTCCAGTCTGCTCAGGCTGCTCCCAAATCAAAAGTTAACTGCTGTCACCCAGGAACACCCAGAGCTCCATGTTTCCTGCATCCAGTCAGCGTCTTCATCAGAGATGCGGTGGGTGGACAGATGAGTTGGTGGGAAAATGGAGGTAAAAGTAGCAGAGTGATGAAGATGAAATGGCAGAGTGAGTCTGTTTTAGACTCCAAACAGCCTGTCTCACCCTCCTGGTCTTATATTAAATTTGCACACTACATCTCTGTCAAGACTGCAGTCTCAGTTCGGGGCCTAAATTAGCAGCAGCACCATCAAAGGTCGGCGGATGATTGATATTTTCTGCCCAATGGAGATAGAAGTCCAGATGGGAGAGTAGGTGATATGTGGGGTAATTGATAGTCATCAGAAATAGACAAGAGGGTCAGTGGAGAAGAGGGAAGGTTATGTGCTTGTCCAGTATGACATTAATCATGCAGACAGTAATGATCATGAATTTCACCTCATTACCACAAGAGGCTTCTAGTCATGAAGGTAGTTTGATTCTAGCCCCAAAAAACGGAGACGAATGGATTTTTGTACTAAAAGCTTTGACGAGTTGCTTCGGAAAAACTCAACAGAAGTGGATCTTTATGGAAACAATGTCCTGGTCTGCCCCACTGTGGACTGTTTCCATAAGGACTGCTGCTGAGACAGGGGCATTGTGTTAAGACACAAGTTTTTATCATAGGTATCAGTTTCTACAGAATAGTCCATCGGTTTTGATATTGAACTAATTATTGTTCAGTCAAACCTCCAGCTCCACCAAGATTTGCTGCTCTTGTATGTTTCATTTTCAAGTAAATATCACAGGATTCTCAACTGTTGTTTGGACTGTAAAAGATTGACTGGTAAAAACTTAAATAAATCATAATGAAGAGATTATTTGATAATGATAATGACAGTTTACCTTAGCTGTGCCTCAGCCATGAATACAGCAGAGCAGCCTGGCTTCAGATCACTAAGAAAACAGGTTAAAAGTATGCAAAGTAACAGAGCGACTGACAGAATTATAATATACCACAAAGGACTTCATGTGTTAGCAGAATGTAGAATATGCAAGTTAACGTAGGCACTTGAAACCTGCATTAATCGCTTTTCTTTGTGTTATGTGTTAGCAAACAGTTGCCTATTTACTGAGTCACATTTGTTTCCACCTGATGAATGAAAGTCCAGTCTTCAATCTTCTTTTCTGCATTGCTGTCAGCAGCACATTGAGCTGGAACCAGCCAAACCTTAACGCCCCCACTGAGCCCCTCATCTGTGCAGGGTACATGATGCCTCTCTGAGGACTGAAACGAAACCGCATCCACCTGCCCCATCCACACACTGCAGCTCTTTTTTGTGGTCCTGTTAATGCGGTATTGCAGGTTTGGAATTCACATCAGCAGCACAGAGTATGGAGTGAAATGAGATGTAGTTCTCGAGGTATGAGGAGGTAAAAATCACCTGATGAATGAACGTCCAATATTCTGCTTCTTTTGGTCTCCACCAGATATCTGGCTCTTCAGATGCTACATGTTCCACTTTTTCACCAGCTAATCTCTAACTGTGCCTGTCTGCTGTTTGCTGCTGGGCAGGTATTCTGCAGCAGGTTTTAAGAGCTTTTTCTCTGAAAACACCTGCAATTAGAAATGACTCTGATGTGAGCAATCAGAGTGAAACATGAAGGTGAAGTCGCAGACTGAAAAACCAAAGCACTGAGCCGAAAGGTGCTAAAAAACTTCCGTACAGCTGAAACTAAACACCTGACACCTTTCAAATCACATAGTCATTGATCATCAAGATTAGAATATTAATTAGAACAGCTTTAAATGGAAATGTAAGTTAAAAAGGTTCAAGAAAAGTGCATCTCAAAACCTCAGCACATAAACTTAACTACTAGCACTGAGTCATTTTGGTGAAGTGACCCATTAAAGAACAGGGCAGCAGTAGTGATACATTTCACACTGCCATTAGGACTGGAGCAACAGGGCATTAATAGCTACACTTGTTTGTTAAGGTCTGCAGCGTTTAGCTCAGAGGCATGGTTTAAAAGCAAATCTGACCTGTGAACAGCGGGCCAGCATCAGCCAGGGCAACAGCAAAAGTGTGTTATTGATCATGGCATTTTCATTTGGCAGTTAGTGTGGAGCTGTAGAGGTCTAGACATATGACCCCTGGACCCTGATCGATAACCAGTTTAGAGAGGAAACAGGATTTAGATAGCACTTCTCAAAATATACGTTAACAAGTGCTTTAGAGGATGTAAGAAAAGTGGAAAGGGGGAGATAAAAGAGACAAAAGACAATTTCTAAAACATGCAGAACTAAGTGTGCAACCCACTCAATGAAAGGGGAGAAACTAAGGAAACAAATGGGCTTGAAGGGCAAGCACAGATCTGGCTTCTCTGAGACTTTTGCAGAAGGCTGTTGAGAATCCAGGATTCAACAATAGCAAAAGCACAATCACCTTTAGTTTTCAGCGTAACCTCAAGAAGAAAGGTGCGAGCAAAACAGCAGCGAGAGGACAGAGACGCAGATAGCAAGAGTTCCTCCCCGTCCTTTGAACACTAGAGGAATTAGTTAACAAGCCCAAGAGTGGATGTGTGTCTGGAATCTCTTCAGAGCTGTCAGGCAGACTCAGCACCTCGGAGATGTGAAGCGCAGCTCAGGCAGGTCAAGGTGAGATTGATTCAGTCAGGGCAGATGAGGATCACCATCTCAGTGCAAAGGCCCAGCGATGAGAAGCTCTTTAGGCTGTGCTGATGTGGTCTTGACTGAGTGGAACAGTGTGGAATCCTAATCTGGGCAGTTCATGAGAAGTACATGCTTAGACTGCCGGCACCGTGCACTCGATGATGTTGGACAGGATGGTTTATAGTGAGACAGATGTAAAGAGCTCTGTGTCTCACAGAC
Source organism: Chaetodon trifascialis (assembly GCF_039877785.1). NCBI lineage: Eukaryota > Metazoa > Chordata > Actinopteri > Chaetodontiformes > Chaetodontidae > Chaetodon > Chaetodon trifascialis. The sequence continues at coordinate 24,947,866 of NC_092059.1, read as the reverse complement.
AGACAATAATCTGACAGCTGTACGGACCACAGCCTGTCTCACAGAGGACTGCTGCCATCCCTGATATGACAAGCAGCACACCTGTGGCCTTCGAAGGTGCTGCTCTGGCTCTCGTATATGTGTGTGTGTGTGTGTGTGTGTGTGTGTGTGTGTGTGTGTGTGTGTGTGTGTGTGTGTGTGTGTGTGTGTGTGTGTGTGTGTGTCAGAGCTTGTCATATAGCTCTGACTTGTCAGACACTTTGAGACATGATGCTATGACCTTATTGTCAGCAGCTCATTGAGCTGTAACCTGCCAAGCTTTTATGCCCCCGCTGAGCCCCTCATCTGTGCAGGGTACATGATGCCTCTCTGAGGACAGAAACAAAACCATATCCACCCACCCCACATCCACACACTGCAGTTCTATTTTTTGCCTTTTAATGCGCTTTTGCAGGTTTGAAATTCAGATCAACAAGACAGAGAGCGGAATGAAATGAGATGCAGCTCTCAGGGTATGAGGAGGTAGAAACATGACACGGTAAAACGATGATATCTCCATCTAATGAGACTCCACTGTGTGAATTTGTTATTTCAAATAAGCTTGTGTTTTGTAAAACTGCTGTATTGATTTTTTCACAAACTAAATTGGACATTACCTCATTGAAGACTGCTCTGAGTGCCGCTCCAGTGTTGAAATGACTCAGCTCTGATGCATTATTAATTTGGAGGCATACAGTTCATTACACGTTACCGCTCCATGAGGCACACCTGGAATTACCACAGCATGCTTTATCATAATGTGAGCTTTTTCTGGTGTTTATCAGCCTAATTCCAATTCTGTTTTCTTTGTCTGTGTAAAGCAGGTAGAGCAGGTCGTCCTGCTCCTCCTGTCTGCATGTCAAAGTGACACTGAATCCTGATGGTTGTAGTTACACTACCATAGGAGTGTGAGTGGGTTAATGAGACACAAACTCTCTTCTTTGGATGAAAGCCCTGCATAAATGCAGTACTTATGTAAGTACTAGGTACTCAGTTTTGTGCTACTCCCACTCTACTTCATTTAAGACCTCACTGTAGTGTTCAGTACTTTTTGGACAGTTATAGTCAGTAGTTAATAATCCTGATAATTTTCTCAAGTTAATCTTATCTTGGATTTGGAGACTTCAAATTTATAACAGACAGTGTGGGATTTGAAGGACGTTTAACTGACTCATGAAGTCTCTAAAGAAAACATGTAAAAAGATGTTGCACTATTGCAAATGCCGGATTCAACCTTTTTGGAGTTTGAGCTAAAAGTATGATTTTAGCTCAAACTTTCTTTTTTTTTCTTCTTCTTGTGTCTTGTGTGACACAATCAGTGCTCTCCTGTGTCACCTCTTTTCCAGTATGTAATGTGAATCATACCTACAGTCCTACCAGCTTGGCCTCCAGCCACGTGAGACACGCTGTTCGTCTCAGCCTGTGCGTAACAGAGTGAGACTATGGATTTATTGATCAGACTCACACCACCGGAGCTTTAATGTCACATCTCTTTCTCATTAGAGAAAGCAAAAACTGTCAGAGAGTTGTATGAATCACACCAGTCATCAGAATAAGACGACAGACTGGGTACAGAATGAAACCTGTGTGATACTTGAGAGAAGGAACAAAGCTCGTCCTTCTTCCTTCTTGTTACCTCATCGGTTTGGCCCTCTCCCAGCGCGAGCACTGTTGCGAGTTCAGCTGCGTCCTTCATGAAACAGTCTCTTACTTTATGTGAATGTCTTTACTCCTAGCTGAGAGGAGAAAGTGGAGGCCTGATGCTGACTGAAGGAGGAGGACTCACTCCAGACACAAGGCTCGTTCACCAAACAGTTCCCCTTTCATCTTGTGATGCACAACCTTGTACTTTGAATCTGAAAGCCTTCATGAGTCATCGTCTGCAGCGAGGAAAATGCAGCGTATGCTTTTGATCTTGGTGTTCCATAAAAGACGTGAACGTAAACGCAAACACAAGGTACATGAGTGAAATTACGTAACAATAGCCTGGGATGACTGACTTCATGCGCAGGTCTGTAGTCTCACTCATTAGCTCGGTTTTGTAGCATGAAGGAGATAACAGTGGGTTCTGATTCCATGTGGACACTGACTCTACCTAGCCAGTTTGCACCCTGTAGCTCAGTCTGTCACTGTTTTGACACAGAGACAAATTAATTTCATGCTTTTTGCTTGTAAGTGAGCTCCACCTGCTGGCGGAGATGTGTAACTACATGCTGTGACCCTTCAGTGGCCTCTGCAGAATATAAACTAGTGTCTCTCACACAAGCATGTTGACTCAGTCCTGCTTTTTTTTTTACTTAAGACTTCTCTAATTTGAATATTGAAGCTATCATCCATTCCTTTATTTGTATAGCTTTTAAAATTTAGCAGAGAACGGGAGATGTAGTAAAAATGTTTCATTACATGGAGACTCAGGCACTGCTGTCTTTGAGTGCAGACAACAAAATGAACAAATGAAGAAATGAACAAAGAACTGCATTAATTAGTGTTTCTTGAAAGCAGCAAACCGGTTTCCTCCAGTATTTTCCGCCCTTGTCTTTCTCTATTCTGTCATCTTTTTCACTCAAACCACGTGACAGACTGCTTACAGCATGGAAATGGGAACGTATTTCTCCTGTCTTGGCTTCTTTCCATTAGTTTCCAGTAGAGTTCAGGATCAAGAAGTCTATTGATTACTTTCAGGACTTGCTCTTGGCGTGCACCCGGTTAAAGCTTTCAACCCCATATGAGTCTGAGTGTAGTCTTAAGTAGGAGCATGCAGAGCTGCATCAGATGACCTGGTCTCCACAATTACTTGATCTGAACCCAAATTAAATGATTTGGGTTGACTTCGACTGCAGATGAAGGAAAAGCAGACCTTCAAGACTGATGGAACCTCATGACTTTGTGAAGCTGGTGAAGTTGATATAACTGTGTGCAAAGCCGTGATCAAAGCAAAAGGTGGCCGTGTCAACGAATCTAAAATATGAACATATTTTTCTCAGTGTAACACAGTGAAAATAAAGAAGGAACATTGAATGAGAAGGTGTGTCCAAACCTTTGACAAGTACTACACATACACAGAAAAATAACATTATAAACTCAAAGACAAAAGGACAGTTGATGAGTGTAAACCAGTGCAGTCTAATTAAAATGCGAGATATCAAAACAAAAGGTTAATAGAAACCTGTCATTACAAACTGTGAGGTTCTGTTTCTATGTAAAACCTCATTGTTCACTGACGTGCGCTGCAAACATTCATCATCCTGATGATCTTTAAAATCCATCTCAAATCTAAATGTGCCGGCGCTTCCATTTCATTGGCCACCACCCCGAGGCTAAAACGCACCAGTGAGCCAGGATTGGTGGACGTTTAACTGCATAAAGGTGCAGAGATTAATACCGGAAGTAAATCAATACTTCAAAATAAAGTAAAGTAACAAAGGTTATAGATTATGGACTTCTAACAGAACAAGATTATCCAAGATTGCTAATATATGTTTTCTTGAAAACTAAGTAGAGTGACGTGTGGTTTTTGTTAACCAAATACAACATTTTAGCACTGTAGTTAAACCGTTCTGCATTTAAAAGTGGAGATCAGACCCATTTAACCAAGCACTGACTTGAAAGTATGCACAATAGCTAACCTGAGTGTAATGACTTGATAGCAGTGCTGATACAAGCACAGAATTTATATCCAACAAGGACAACAAAATCAATGGCATAACTATAGCAACTCATTGCATTTAACCAGATATTCTTACCTTTCAACCTAAAACACATAGTTGTCCACAACACTGAGAGAACAACACACTGGCCTCACTGACCTTCTGTCTGAGTCAAACAACCAAGTTTTCTTTTATTTATGAACTTCAGTAAGTGAATTATTAGTGATCTGTGCTGCTGCATTTCTGTTTAAACCAACACCAGCCAGCAATGTGACTTTCTAACAGTTTTATTTGCTTCTCTTTGCACATGTTGAGGCTCATTGGTATGCAAATAATGTAACCCAGATAAACATTTCCTCTTCTTTCGAGTACTAGAGAGAGTAGTACATGTTTGTAAAAAGGCTGCTGAAAAAGTAAAAACACGAAGGTTATTGTTTGCCTCATTGTATTCTGAATGATCTGTCTTTTTAGATACAATTGCTATTTCAAAGGGCTAAAGGTCTGTGTTGTGGAGATGGCATGGTGGGTGTAAAATTAATAATTTACAATACATCTCTTCTTAAATATACTGTAGGGACTGTGAGTTTGATGTAGATTAAAATTTATTTTCATCAGTAGAGCGCGGTCAGAATGCTTTTATTTTGTAAGATGTGATCGGAAGTACATCTCTTATCACGCCTGGCTTGTCAGTAGTGGACAAAGCTGCAAACCAGTTGAAATCCCCCCCTCCACCAGAGCAGAGGGCGAGAGGGTCCAACCTTGCAGTCCAGCTCAAACATGGCGGGCTATGGAGGCGACTTGATGTGTTCATGGTCCGGGTCCGGATCTGCCGCCGACCCCCAATCTTTAGCGGCTCCCGTGCCCGAGGAGCAGAAACCGAGGAAGAGGAGGAGAGCCTTCTGTCTGACCAGGATGAAGTCCCGCAGCAGCTCCGGCGGACAGCACCAACATCAGCCCGCCGCAAACAACAACAACATGCCGTTCATGATCCACTGCCAGATCGGCAAAGAGATCAAACACATCTGCAGCAACTGCCGAGGAGCCGAGCCGCTGGACGGTGAGAGGACAGGGACGGGGACAGGGAGGGGGGAGGAGGACGAGGCGGTAGTACTCCTCTGGTTTGAAACGGTTGCTGTCATCTGCCGCTGACCGCTCCCTGCCTGCCGGGCCGAATCTGCAGCTCTCAGATCAGCTCTTAATGCTCCTTCTGTTTACTTTTTAGTGACCTTTAAAGAAATTGGTGGTCTTTGAAAAGCCTGTTGTATCTGCAGGTTTTCTTCACAGCTGAGGTAAAGTGGAGGGACAGTGGAGCATGATTTCACAGTCATTGTGTGTGTGTGTGTGTGTGTGTGTGTGTGTGTGTGTGTGTGTGTGTGTGTGTGTGTGTGTGTGTGCGTGTCGCTGTGTGTGTGGTTTAGTTTTGCTTCCTTGTTTGCTTTCTGGCTCTTTGGTCCACTTCTGTAAAGCAGCATATCACCACCCTCCCAGCATGTAGGCCTAATGGGGTCTATCTGAAAAGCTAGTCATAACATTTCTAATTAATGGTCTCAGACCAGCTGATTGAACTGAAACATCTGTTTCCAGTATAAACTTCTGTCCACAGATGGATGCAGTCATGCAGAACATCATTAAACTGCTGCGGTTCATGAAGATCGGATGAGTTGCAGCTTAATCCCCCCAAAAGACCAGAGAAACAACCAGTGAACCTCAGGACTTTATCAGTAAATTCATAATAAATCTGTAAATATCATAAAGTAGCCTTGAGTGAGCCCCAGGTGACATCTTCCAGTATTCTTTAGCCTGACCAGCAGTCCAAAAGCTAATGATATTCAGTGATAGAAAACAGAGAAAAGCAGCAAATTTGAGCTGATAATCAATTAGATGATTCAATTTGAAAATCTGGGCTGCACGGTGGCGCAGCCCGGGTCGGGCCTTTCTGTGTGAAGTTTGCATGTTCTTCCCGTGCATGCGTGGGTTCTCTCCGGGTACTCTGGCTGCCTCCCACAGACCAAAAACATGCTCATTAGGTTAATTGGTGACTCTAAATTGCCCCTAGGTGTGAGTGTGAGTGTGAATGGTTGTGTGTATGTGCCCTGCGATCGGCTGGCGACCAGTCCAGGGTGTACCCCGCCTCCCGCCCGTTGACAGCCGAGATAGGCTCCGGCCCCCCCGCGACCCCGAAAGGGATAAGCGGCATAGAAAATGGATGGATGGATGAATTTGAAAATCTCTGTCCAACATTATTGTCTGTTTGCAGATCAGCACAATCATGTAGAGGATTGATGAGCATGTGCTGTTAAATCCAGACGTGACTTATTTGAAATAATAATTAATGACAACTCATTGATCAGTACCTTAATTGGGGCTGCATCTGATGGTTATTTTTAATTCTTACTGTTTTTCAATGAATTATTTTGTCTTTAAAATGTCAGGATTCTGTGAAAATTGATTGTCCCACCACAGACCAGCAGCGACATGCAGACGATGGATGACTCATCAACCCAAACATGTTTCTGAAGCAGAGCTCATTTTCACTATTGATTATTGATCAATAATAGACCATAAAACACGCGTGGCTGTGGAGGATGGGGGCAGCTGGCTGTGTCCTGGCAGCAGCATCGCCTCTTGTTTGGCTGCTCAGAGTTGTTGTGGTCTTGTCGTTGGGTGAGTCAGTGTAAGTAAACAGACCCGGGGTCTGACTGAAAGAATGTCGCCCTGCAGTGTGAGTCTGACTCACTGCTGCTCCCACTCCACTGCTGGGGGGTCACACAACACCAGCAGGGACCAGACACCTATGTTCAGGGGGGGTAAGGCTGAGTCAAGAGGGGAGATGTGAGCCCTCAAAACTGTGACGTAAGCCATGAGAGGCAGACATGAAAACAGCTGGAGTCCACTCAGGCAGCAGAATCGAGTGTTTTATGTCTGAGTGATGCAGCAGGCCTGAAAAGACTGATATCAGCGCTGTTGTAGATGTTTTTGCTTTGAGAGAAACGCTTCCTGTGTTTGCTTGGGGAAGGTTTCTGTGTGCCCTCTGATATTCACACCAAGCTGCCACACACAACCACCACACACTCACACTGATGTCCACTGAGCAGACCTGCCAGGGGGAGGCTGAGGAGGGGAGGTGGAGGCGGGTGGATGTTGTTGTTGAAGGGCCTCTCCATGGTAGCTGCTGAGCTGGTACAGATGTGAACTGACATGTCATCCTGTCTGCAGCTGCTCCACATTCCCTTGTTTTTACCGCTCGCACACTGCGAGCTTTTATTTGTGGTCATCGCGTTCATAATGCCAAATAAGAACGATCTAAAACTGACAACATTTTGATCTAAGTCTCCTTTTTTTCTTCAGAACCATGAAGAAAAATGTTTCTCTGCATTCCTCAGTTTACCAAAAATGATTTTTTTATGGCACGGAGAGTTGTATCCAAACAGATGGCTCGCCGCCTGCGTGTTCTCCCAGTGTGTGCGTGGCTTTAATCCAGCTGCTCCAGCTTCCTCCCACAGTCCAAAGGAGACATGCAGGTTAATTGGTGACTCTGAAAGGGGCCCGTAGGTGTGAATGTGAGCGTGAACGGTCACCTGTCTCTGTGGCAGCTGTGTCATTGCCTGGCGACCTGTCCAGGGTGCATCCCGCCTCACACCCACAATGTGAGATTGCATTGGCTATGACCCCCTGGTGACCCTGCCAAAGATAAGCAGCTATATCTATTAGATGGGCCGATGGAATGTTTGGTTGTTGTTTTTTTGGCTAAAAATTTCATCATTTGATAGTATGTTTGCCATCTTCTTGTAGCCATGACTTGTTTCACATAAACTTCCTTAAAAACATATCTCATAGATGCAACTAGATTAATCATTTTCATCAGCCAATATGTGATGGTGTTTATAGGTGGTGCAACAGCAAAGGAATGACAGTCTCAGTGCACATTTTGCTAAATCTTTCCTCCCAGACAGGATTAAGGTGTTTTCTAGTTATGATTTGTGTCAGTCATGTGATGACCTGCCACTGTAGGAGTGTTAAAGACAATATATTTAATGTTTGACCTCATCAGCTACATTGATTTTTGTAAATATCAACTTATTCTGAATTTGATTCAACAACACGTTTCAAACTAGTTGGGACAGGAGAAACTAAAGACTGAGAAAGTTGTGGAATGCTCCAAAAACACCTGTTTGCAATATTCCACAGGTAAACAGTAGGGGTGGGTATTGCCAAAGACCTCACGATACGATGCGCATCACGATACTTGAGTCACGATACGATATGATATTGCGATATCCAGAGTTGTAAGTACATCAGATGATAGTGATAATTCATGGGACAAACTGAGTCAAAACAATGTAATTCAAATTATCCATGCCATTTTATTGTAACTATACAAGTGCAAGTTACAACATATTTGCATGAACAACATGAGCTGAGCTAATATGTCGGGGTGATGTCGTGCTAAATGAGTTCGCAAGTTTGTTATGTTACCCGAATATCTAATGGGAACGAAACAGTGTTTGCAAAGAGCATACTCTTTGTCCAGCTCACTGTGTGGAGATGGATGGAGAGAGGTTCACCACTTTGTGAACACATGACTGTTTAAAGGATGTTAATACATGGGCTAAGGATGAGAACACTTTGTTTACACTGTGTGTACCCGTCGTCTGTAAACACAGTTTGTTTGCAACTGATTGCATTCTGTTTTTATTTAAGTTTCACAAAGCGTTCCAACTTCTTTGGATTCAGGCTTGCAGTCAGCTCTGATCTGCTTGTGCAGGTCTGCACATGGCAAATTCTCTATTCTCCTGCAGCATATCTGTGTAAATATGTATATCAGTGACGGCTGGTGTTTACATGCATGGCTGTCCTTTTGTTTTTCTGCACCGCCCATGGCTCAGGCGTCATGCACTCATTCCACAGAGCCTGTCTTCTACAGCAGGATGATGTGTGTTATGGGAAAAGATGTAGTTTCAAATGAAGAATGAAAAAAGTGCACACTATAGAACAGCCTTCAGCATGATTGCTTTGAGACGACTCCCTGCAGGGCCATGAGAGCTCCAGCTCAGAGTCAGGCAGCGAATGGAGAAAGTGAAGGAGGGAAGGGTTTGACTTAAAACATGGTGATATTTTTGTATATAAAAAAAGCAGAAATGTGTTGTGGAAATTTGCTGTAAGGCTTCTTTTTTCCATTCTGTCTCTGTTCTGTTTTCCTCCTCTCTGTCAGGCCGTCCTGATGTACCTCAAGTCTCTCTGGGAGTTTTCACCCCTTGTCTGACTGTGATTATCTGAGCTCCAAATAAGCTTTTCCCGACTTGATTTTGCACAGCCCTCTGGGAGAATGTGTCCCTTGACATTTGAATCACAGACAAGTGACCACCAGTTTTCCTTAACTGTGGGTGTCAGAGGCCCGGTGTGGCAGCAAATATACAACATCATAATTGGATATTTACTCTCTAATGATTTAATCCTGTAAGTCTTGAGCGTGTCATCTGGCAACATTGGTATAATCTTATCACTAACCTCCAAATTTAGAGTGATTTACGTTTGAGTACCTCTGCCATTAAGGGTGTGTGACAGGTGAAATTTATAGCTGCTAGATGGATTTCTTGTGACAAATGGGGACCCATGCGTTGGACATCTTCCAGCAGGGGGGCATGATGTCTTCAGACCCAAATATGTTCAGTTCGTGATGATACACCACATTAGAAAAGCATCAATTCCTCAAGTTTGAGAAGCTGTGAGCAGAGAATGTCGCCTAATGAATCAATCAGCTCGTCACTGCAGATGTGTGAGCCATGTTTCTCACACGTCGTGGAAACAGCTGGGTATTTTTCAAAGTGTTGTCTGCCTGCTTGTTAATGACCCTGTTGTTGTTTTCCAGCTGAGGAAGTGGAGAGGTTGGCAGCCATGCGCTCTGATTCGCTGGTTCCAGGCACGCACACGCCTCCCATTCGGCGGCGGAGCAAGTTTGCCAACCTGGGACGCCTGTTCAAACCATGGAAGTGGAGGAAGAAGAAGAGTGAAAAATTCAAGCAGACCTCTGCTGGTGAGAACCTGAACACTGAAAACATATCATTTCCATTATCACCCAGTTTCCCCCCCCCCCCCATCGTAATCTGCTTCACTCACCGCTCCCACACAAGATGAATGTCTCCCCGTTGCACCTAGCAACAGTAGCACTGATGAATGGCAGCTCAGAGGTGCTGTGCTGGGGTCATATAGAGGCTGCCGCAAAGATCCACTATGCATGATTATGGTTATGTGACGCTGTTGTGAAGCGCTGCCCACTTCCTTTCAGCAGCCATGTTAACCAATCAGGCTGTTCAGACAGGACGAGAGTCTGCAGAGATGTTTTTTTCTCTGTCCAGGTGAATCTAGAAGCGAAACATACAGGAAACCACACTGAACCACCACCAGAAATGCCAAAATGATGTACGTGATAGTGATCTCACACTCGCCAACACATTTGGTACCCCCCCCCCCCCATTTTTCCCCCCATTTTTTCCCCCCATATGAGCCTTCACCTGAAAAGCTGCCCGTCCACAACAGTCATTACAAATACTGGTGTATCATTGTGTTTTTTAAATTACTTCCTTATTCCTCATATTTGTCAGTTTTGTGTAAACACGGAGCGAGAGAGATGAGAGTACACACACACACACACACACACACACACACACACACACACACACACACACACACACAGCCCAGGCTACTGCTCGTGCAAGAATTGACGTATTGCAGTGCTTCTGCCTGTGCATCACCAGAGTCCATTGACAAAAACAGTCATTTTACCCGGCATATCATGTAGAACACACAGAATAAAACTCACCAAAACCATCTTGGTTCGTCTTTCCACTATTCCAACAATCACTCATCAGGTGAGTCAGATGTGAAAGTATTCTGGCTCTGGACACTGTTTTTCCCCGCTGTACATCAGTAACATATTTGTCTTGTTAAGGAGCTATTTCTTCGATCTTCTGAGTGACCTTAATCCATGTAACGTCCTTATTATTCATTGAATAATTAGGAAATAATATGTCCAGTCATGAAATTATAACAACATTTTAAAAAGTCAAGAGAAGTGTGTGGAAAAATGAAACACACCGAAAAGCTTATTTACATTTCTTATACTTGGTTCAGACATTACGGCTAAAAGCTGTTAATTACAGGATTCATCAGAGATGTAAACGCAGCAGCTGTGGAAGAGGTGATTACGAATGTTCGCTGCAGTAACAAATTAGCTTTAAATGGTGATTGTCAGTGTGCCACCGTGCCATCTTTGCGATGTTAGCCCCATTGTCTTTGGACATGCGGGTGTCGGTACATATGCTGGTTCTCCGATACAATACGCACTCAGTAGTAAGCTGTGAAATGGAGGAAGGCGTTTGATTTGGAGAAATGGAAGCTGTTGTTGTTTCTCAGCTGGTCGAATCTCTCTACATCCTGCTCTCACTGAGAGACACGAACACTCAGGAGCGAGGTGAAGAGAGGCTTCCCACAGCCAAGCTGTTCTCCCAGCTGTCACAGCAGGTGAATGAAACCTGCTTCCTTTCTCTGTATGCAGCTCAAACACCATATACGTTTAACAGCACACACACGCATGCACACAACCGTGCCGTGAGCGCCATGTGTTACTGCTGGACTCCTGCCATCAGTCAGTCCGAGTGCATTAAATTCTGTGTGCATCCGCGGCGCATCACAGAGAGAGTACCCATGCTGGTTTTCTAAGGCGCACAGTTGTGGTTGTTTATGTGTTGAGCGGCCACGTCTTCCCTGCTCGTCCACTCACAGTTACAGAAAATTCGAAAAAGGCTCTTAAGAACTGAACTCCCACAATGCTTCATATTGTTTCTCACCTTTTGCTTTAACCTCGGGCCTTTTAGTCATTGGCTGATTGTTATCATCCCGTGTTTTGCTGTGGATCATAATCTCATGTCCTGCATCCAGCTCGTTTCATTTAAAGTACCTCAGGCATAGTAATGCTAATGAGAGCCTGTCTCGAAAGGAGTCAAATGATTCCTGTCAGATAACAGTCAGAAAGACTGCAATTAAAATTCCTCTCCTGGCATTCATTAAACCCCTAAAAACTCATCTGTGTTCATCAAGATTACATATGTAGAACAGTTTTCTGTGAAAAATCCCTTAACGCCTTAAGATGGCTTAGATGGAACTCTACATATAAGCCTCCATTTAATACGCACAGATCTAAATTGCTGTGGCCTCCATCTCACCACACTTCTACCACTCTCCTGCAGCTCCACCCACCTGCTCAGCAAACCTCTGCTTGTTTTCTGTTTAACCTGAAACAGATTCCGAAGAAAACCAACGCTACAGTTTTCTGTCAGAGGCATCGCACTGAATACAGCCATCATGTAACTCAGCAGCAGCTATCTGACAGCGTTTGCATTTGACCTGAGTTGTCATGTGCCTTGGCAGGCTAGCATTATCTAGCTCACTATAGATTTGATGGACACAGTCAATGGATAAAACACAAGGAAAATGAACTCAGCAACATGTTAACACACACTCACTGTTTCCCCACGATAAATGGATGGATCAGCGTCGGCTTCAATAGAAGTTTTGTGGTGCTCTGGAAAATGGCTGCTGCAAACCAGAGTTTTTACAGACGATTAGATTGTCTGATCTTTTGATCATACTTAAGGCTCATAAAGTCTCCTTTTGCAACTTTGCAACTGACAACAGAACACGACTGCATCATTTTGAAAACAGTGAAACACCTCAGCCATGGTGCTAAAAAACACCACACGGACATGATGACAAGATTAAAAACTTGATTTTGACTGGAGGGGGTCGTTAACAGTTGCTTAAAAACGTGGCCTTCTAGCAGTTGAACTTGTCATGAGAGAGAAATGAAGGGAAAAATATGAGTAACATTTAAATAAAAAATGAAAGGTGGTCGGTGAAAGATGTAAAAGTACAAGGGAACATAGAGAAATTATTAGAAAAAATCATGTGAATTTTCAGTGCACCACCCATGCAGAATGTGTAGAAATATGTTGTATGTTGCACTTTATTATATGAATATGAAATGTCTGTAAAAACAAATGATCCTCTCACTTTACCCATGTACTGTAGGTGACTTCTGTGTATCCAGACCTGCAGTGTTACTCATGTGTGCTTATAAGATACAACAGATGAAGCAGAAAAAAGTCAGAATATGGGCTGATTGTGAGCTCATGTTTAAAGTGTGATACAGACCATGAAATGAGGTGTAAATGTAAAACTCCTGTCGTTTATGGTACAGTTGTAATCTGCCGTGCTGACAGTGCGCGTTCATGTGTTTGGGTCCCTCTCCCTGAGGAACAGCTGACCGTGAAGCCTGTGCATAGATATGAGGCTCAGCCATAAGATTCTTCCAGGGCTGCATCAACGGAGGAGTCCACGCAAGAATCTGCTGCAGCTGACACATTCCTCAGCGCTGATAGAGCTCCTGAGCATCCAGTTGTTGTTTATTTGACGTCATGTCTCCTCTGCTCCCTCAGTGTTGGAGAGGAAGATGTCCACTCGCCAGAGCAGAGAAGAGCTCATCAAGAAGGGAGTCCTGAAGGAGGTTTATGAGAGAGGTGAGAAAACAAAGTGGGAAATGTTGCTGTGCTGAAACGACCAGTTCATCAGTTGACTTTTTGGATTTTGTCCTTTTTTTTAATCAATTAAGAATATGAAAGGCTGCTTACAGCTTCTCAGATGTGACAGTTTGTTGGCTTTTCTCCTTCTCATGTCATTTTTGTAAGACCTGATGGTTTCAGTGTGCTGCTATGGCTGGAAAATAACTGCGTATGGACAGTGGAATCGTGCTTAGGTTATTGTTTTTAAAAATTCTGTTGATTCCACTATATTCTCATTTTAAGGTCACATAATTAGACCATTGTCTGATGTAATGACTGATGTAACATCAGTTTGATTATTTTACATTTGAATTTTGCATTAATTTTCCATATTTTAGTACATTCTTATTAATGTCGTGATATTGATTTTGAAGCAATATTTGACGCACTGAATGAGCAATTTATGTGACAAGACTGAGGTAACTGAACTTGATAGGCATTTGTTATTTTTATTTTTTCCCTTTCACAGAAAAAAGGTATTAATTAGAAATATTTATATCTTTACTAATACATACAACATTTCACACATAGTGAGCCCAAGGTGCAGCCTTGACATTTCTTGTTTTGTCCAATCAGGAGTCCAGAACTCAAAGATAATTAACTTGAATTGATATAACAAAGAAAAGAAGTAAATCTAACACATTTAAGATGCTGGAACCAGTGATGCCTGTCATTTTGCTTGATTATTTCCTTTAATGATGAACCGATTATTAAAAGTGTTGGTGGCTGATTTTTTTTGTTATTTGTCTCTGCACTACTAGCAGCTCAAACATAGTGAAGCAACTCTGCCTCTGCTGCCTTTGAGCTTCTGTCTTTCATTTGCTGATTTCTGATCATCATTTCTGTCATACAGATGGCTCTACTCCGGCTGTGCGAGAGGAAGTGAAGATGGAGAACGGGCGCTCTCCGGTGCTCGGCTCCACCCTGTCAGAGTCTGAAGGTACTGAGCTGATGGAGGGAGCAGCTGCAGCTGTAGGTAGGCAGCAGAGCCTCAGCACCATTGCTGCATCATCTCTCACCTTCTATTGTAGTATCTGACTGTTTCATTTCTTTGTTTCTTCTCCTCAGGCTCTCTGGAGTTTCAGATGCCAAGTGAGGGTGCTTGTCAACAGGACCACACTCAAAAATCCATCCAGGCTCCGCCCACCAAGAAGTCCAGCGTGTATCCGGCTGACGGTGCTGAATCGATGCTCTCCAGACCTCCTATGCTACACAAACAACCTCCTGCGCTACCACCCAAACCCTTCAACAGACTACCTAATCACATTACAGGTTGAGTTTGTCATTGCGCGCTCATAATTGCATGTGTGACTCTGTGTGTGCAGGTCTGACCCTCTCACTCCCTCCCTCTCTGTGCAGACGGCGCCCCGGTGAAGCTGCCGTGTATGTCAGTGAAGTTATCTCCTCCTCTACCTCCAAAGAAGCTCATGATCTCCGTACCTGCAGGGAGCATGGAGCCCTCTTCGCTCGCCTTCCAGAAATGCCCCGCCCCTCCTAGCCATGCTCCAATGGGCGGGCACTCTCTGCAGTACGGGACAATACCTGTCCCCCTCCACCCGCCCAGCCGAATCATAGAGGAGCTCAACAAGACGCTGGCCCTCACCATGCAGAGGTTTGAGAGGTGAGGATCGAACTGAGCTGCTGTGGAAGATCTGATGCTCTGCTTGGCTTGTCATCATGCAGAACATTCATGTTGTTGCTGCCCTGTGGAACCCAGGTCTCTCCAAAATGTCAGCTTTTCATGAGCTAATCTCAGAGAATTCAAGGACAATTACATCTGTAAAAATTCAGGTTGCACTCAGGTTCCTGCTGAAATTGCTGCAGGGATAGAAACGCTGTCATTGACAAAATATCACAAATGTGTTGCTGTGTTGTTTTCATCACCCCTGGTGTCTAATGGAAGTATACTGGTTACATCCCGTCTCCTCCACCAGCTCACACACCTCCACATCCATCAAAATGATTGGTTGCCTGTCTGCAGGTTATTTGCTGCAAGCCGGGCTCTAGACAGGTGTTGTTGGTCACATAAAAGCTCAGTGATGTGCTGTTTGGGTGCAGTACCTGTTTATTTTCACAAATCCCTCTTTTATTTCACAGTTTGAGTCGAACTGCTTTTATTTAGCTTTTGTCTCATCTCTAACTGAATGATTACGATAGATGACCAAACACAAATGATTCAAAAAGGCTGGAGGGCTTGATTGGTCATCGCCTCGATGGTGGACTTTTCACTCGCGTACAGCTGCTCTCCTGTTATTTCACAGCTTCATGCAACATTGAGCACACGCCTCTGACCTTTGCCCTTTCCCACCGACCTGCAGCTCCCTGATGCACGCTGTTCCCACGGTGATGATCGAGTGTGACGATGACAAAGAGAACCTCCCCAACGAAGCGGACTACGAGGACCTGCCTGGTATGTACAAGGATGAGGACGAGGAGGACGAGGAAGAGGAGGACGAGGAAGAAGATGAGGAGGAGGAAGAGGACGATGAGGAGGAAGATGAGGATGATACATTGTTTACAAGTAGGTGTTTTTCTTTGGGGAGACTGAGCTCTGTCAGTCTGTGTAAACAGGCGCCTGTTGTTATTAATGCTAATACATCATGTCTGCATATGCGTGTATGAGCACATGTGTTAACGTGTTTACACAGACGTCACACATGGCTGGAAGCACGTCTGAGCTGCAGTTTGTTATCAGAGATGTGAATTATTAATGATAGAATAATGTTTATATTTTATTTAGTTTATTTATTTTGCACAAGTTATATACACACAATACATAATGTATAAGAAAAGGAAAATGATGTGCGCTGGTGAGGATGAAAACCCAGGACAGGTCGTGAATGTCACCAGAAATATTAAAGCTGCAGTAGTTGATTTTTTGTGGCCACCAGGGGGCGGACAAACTCCCCAGCAAGCAGAACAACGCAGAGCCCTGAGACGTTATCACTTTGGACAGTTAATATGGCTAACATGCTAGCAAACACTGAGGAGCTGTTAGAAACCAAACCAACTGCTGAGAAAACCATCTGTGTTTTTAGCTGCTAAATGCTCCGCCGGCTAGCCGCTAATTTGGCCTGATAGCCTTGAGGGGAACTCCAAAATAAAAACAACAAAATGGACAAAATAAGAAAACAGTGATAAATAGTGCCAGAGTGATGTTGTATAGAAGAAAATCTACCCAGGCTTCTAACAGTCAGCTTGTGCAAAGAGCTCACTCAAAGGTAGATCTGTACAACAAAGCTCAAAGTGTGTATTATCAGACAATGTCCATGTTGCTTCCTGTGTGATTTTTGAAGGCACACTGGCCATGAAGGTTTTACGAAAGGACTCTCTGGCCATCAAACTGAGTAACCGTCCATCGAAGAGGGAGCTGGAGGAGAAAAACATCTTGCCGCTGCAGTCAGACCAAGAGAGACTGGAGTCACGACAGCAAACAGCCACCAAACTGACCAGGTGAGTCCACTCACCTACTAAGTGCTTGAACCCATGTTGGCTGCGTCTACTGATTCTCCAACCCACTTTAGATGAAACCACGCTTACTTCCATGTGACGAAAGCCTTGATGGCTGCAGTCAGGCAGCTATGTTAGCTGGCAAAATCATGATATGGGACACTGAATTGCCTGTTAATCCAGAATGTTGAGTAAAGGGACATTAAAATGAAGCCATTGTTTCTCAAAAGCTGGTTCCAAAAGCAAGTCAATCTCCCAAAACCTCCATGTTAAAATGCTCAACTTTACAGTAGAAATTACAGCCTTGTACAAAAAACACCTTTGGTCTCTATAGTTAACTTGAATTATGTCAAGACTTAAAGTTATGCATAATTATGAGTATGCCTGCTTTGAGTGACAGGTAGCTGCTAGGTTCCAGCAACCAGGCTTCATTCAGCACACCTCAGCTCCACCCACGCTCCACCTCTGCCAATTTTTGCGTTAGCTGGGAGTTTGGGAGTCTGGGAGTCAGGCACTGCCAAGATGGTAACAGCTGGAGATGGTAAGACAGAGACTACATCCATGTGTGCAGCAGCTGAAGAGGTCTGTGTGTTTACAGGGAAGCTACAGCTGTTTGCTTTACAAGCTAACAGAACAGAATAGAATAGAACAGAACAGAACAGAACAGAACAGAAAGCCAGACACAATCAGAGCTACACATAATACATCCTCTATACTGTTATGTCATAGTCTTTCAGGATAAACATTTCCCATTACTCAACAAACAGTGAATTCTCCAAAATCGGTGCTCCATACCTCTGTTTTCACAGCTACCATAGCTACATAGCTGCCATATTTCTCACGGCCTGTGAATATGGCTTCCATGGGAACGCAGCCATCGAGGCTTTTGTCATATGGAAGAAGGCGTGGTTTAATCAAAAGTGGGCTGCGATGAGACGTAGACGCGACCTGGCTGCTAAAGAGAGCAGATGATGGATGATGAGTCATAATGGAGGGAGGAGGCAGAGCTGAGAGGAGAGAGATTAAAGCTGAGGAGCAGCTACAAGACATGAGGAAAATAGGAAGTGGGAGTCAGGTGTAGTAAGAGGGGTGAAAAGGTGAGTTTGAGAGGAAAGTGCAGCGAGCATGTGCTAACACAACCATGT
Source organism: Chaetodon trifascialis (assembly GCF_039877785.1). NCBI lineage: Eukaryota > Metazoa > Chordata > Actinopteri > Chaetodontiformes > Chaetodontidae > Chaetodon > Chaetodon trifascialis. The sequence continues at coordinate 24,929,989 of NC_092059.1, read as the reverse complement.
TTCCCAAAACAAGCATATGACATTAACTGTAACCATTCCTGATGTAGAATTATTAAAGTCATGAAGTGTTTTGGTTTTGATTCATCAGTTATTGTACATCTTATTCAAAAGGACAGTATCAGACAAATGCTGCTTAAAACCACAGTTTCAATCATTATCTCTGATCACATAATTTGGTAAATACTGAAAGTAGAGGTGCAGGTAAGGATTTCGATACATTTTCGTTAATTTGTTGATTTTTAGTTTTTAATTAATCAATTTATTTCTTTTTTTGCATTTCATCACTTAATGGAAAAAATGCCCAACAATTAACCGAAGTTGTCAAATTGCTCATCTTCTTCAACCAACAGACCAAAAATTCAGATATTTAATACTCAATGACATAAAACAGAGGAAAGAACCAGATCCTCACATTTGACAAGGATCAGACCATCTTTAGTAATAGATAAATTGTCTCAGATTGAACAGATTTTACTTCATGATGCCTGACATGAAGTGCGTTCGAAAAAACTTTTCTTGTGAATTTGGCAGCAGTGGTGGTAACTATGTACATTTGCTCAAGTACTGTGCTTAAGTACAATTTTGAGGTATGTGTACTTTACTTGAGTATATCCATTTACTGTTAAGACTATAACATCTCTGCTTTGCTACAAATTTGTATTTGTAGTTGATCATTTTAGATACAGCGCATTCAGTTGAACAATACAAAATATAATCAAGATTGTAGGTTAAGATTAGTGCTGTCAATCGATTAAAATATTTAATAGCGATTAATCGCATGAATTTCATAGTTAACTCGCGATTAATCTCATCTCATTTTCATCATTTCTAAATGTCCCTTGAATTATCATTTTAATACTGTTATCAACATGGAAAAGTGGATCGGCTTGCTTTGCGCAAAAGTTTTTTAATGAAAACAACAACGTGCAGTGTTAAATTTCACACTAACATTCTCACTTTGAGCAGTCATTCACATTTGAAAAATCAAATCTCACACAATTTAACACTGTCAATTAACAGATGACAAAAAAATAAATACTCTGTTACAAAAAAGCCCCTTCAACAACCCTTTCAAAGGGATCAAAACAGGGTGATCCAAAATAAAGTTACAAATTGCAAACTAGGACTCAGGGTATAGTGCAGTTAAACCATGGCTTAAACTTTCCTCTCTTAACATAATAGCATCCATATGCCTCTGTTGAAACCCATCCATTGTCGCCTGGTTTTGACAAGGGGGCGGCGGAGAATTCGCATTAGCCGTGTGTTTGGACATCAAGTGGTATTTCAGACTGGATGTGCCACGGTGATAACTCAGTTCACACCAACAATACACACAGATAACTTTGGTCTTGTCAGTCGACCCATCTGGCAACTTTTTGAAACTAAACTTTCCATTCAGAATCTTGTTCGCATCCATTTCGGCATTTCGCGCTTGACATCCACACAAACCGGTAGCCTACTCTTTCACAGCTAGCGAGCAGGCAAGATCAAACACGTGCGTGGGGCGTGCCGATTGTTTTGTTTAAGGTTTACACTCGGATCCTGTAGTTTTTCTTATGTTACTAGCAGTGGCCACAGCTTATAAAAAACTACAAGTTCACTAGGTCACAAAGAGCGTTAATCTCGTTAATAACGCGATATTTTTGACAGCACTAGTTAAGATGAAACCTTTTTGCTTCCTGGGGGAAAATCACAAGCTACCCAGCACATAAAGTGTAAAGTAATTGAAATTACCTGCATCATTACCATCTACAACATTAACTTTAATGAAGACAATAACATATAAATAATTATAATTCAATAATATTATATGTATTACTCTGAAATGGGTCATTCAGCATAATGAATACTCTAGCTTTTGGTACTTTAAGTATATTTTGATGCTAATTCTTCTGCACTTTTACTTGAATAGAATTTTAAATGCGGGACTTTTACTTGTAACAGAGTATATCTACACTGTTATTTGTACTTTTACTCAAGTACAAGATTTTATCATTTGTTTGTGAGGATTTAGTCATTCTGGGACCATTTACCTTGAAAAAAGATGTGCTTTAAATTAGTGTTCAGGTAGCTAAGAAGAAAAAAAGCTCTCAGAAAAGATTTCCCTCCTCATTTGGCCTCTCTTTGACCCCCTCAGTGGTCACAATCTCCTGCTCTTGGCATCTTTTTTTATTACTACTGCTCTCACTCACTATCATTCATCCTGCCAGCTGTATAAATCACTGCTCCACCTCAGAGTCTGTGCCTGTAATTTCACAAAATACAACCTCATAAAAAATGACACCACACAGCTTGTCAGCCCAGTGGGTTCATAAGAGCAGCATTTCTGCCTGCCTGTGAATTTGCATGAATCAAGTACAATAATGATGTTCTGGAAGTAAACACAAGCACATAAAAAAAATCCTAAAAATAGATTTCCTGAAATAGACATGTCACTATTTTTTCAGGCGGTTGAGTCAGCGGCCGACAGCAGAGGAGCTGGAACAGAGGAACATACTGAAACGTAAGTAAGACTGCATATAGTAAGAAAAAAGAACCTCTTCAACGTCACAGTGTGTGACGGCGCTCTGTTTCTCCTTCCTGCCAGCTCGAAACGATCTGGAGGAGCAGGAGGAGAAGAGGGAGATCAAGAGACATCTGTCCAGAAAGGTAAGACAGAGCTGGAGGTGGCAGAGTCTTTGATCAGTAGACCTGATTAGATGGTGAGTTCATGACCCCAGCTGGAAAATATGATCATGGTTGTCATGGTGACCCTACTGCCACACTTCAGCTTGCAGCCTTTTGCAAAGATGACAGTATTATCTCTTACATCACCCTTATATTCTGTGTGTGTGTGTGTGTGTGTGTGTGTGTGTGTGTGTGTGTGTGTGTGTGTGTGTGTGTGTGTCTCAACAATCTCAAGACTCTCTGTGGTTGTGGTAGAGGATGGGGGAGCACAGTCAGTGACAGCAGGCGTTCTGCAGGGATCTATTCTGGGGCCTGATCTGTTCACCATTTATATCAATGAAATTGTGTCTCCAGTGCTTTGTCATTAAATTCATCTGTACACGGATGATACAATCTGTAACTGTATTAATGATTCTGTCCAATTAGTCATTGAGAAGCTGCAGCTTTCCTTTCATGCACTGCAGCATTCTCCAATTAATCTTAAGATGAAACTTAACCTTAAACCCACATAAAACAAAATTCATTTTTTTCTCAAGCTTCAAAAACTACTGTAATCTTCATATCTCTATTGTCAACGGTTTGAATATTGAAAGGGTTACATAATACAGTTATCTTTTCATCTGACTTGACGACACATTTACATTTAAATACCACATCGGGAACCTTGTTGGCAAATTTTGACAAAGGATTGGCTGTTATACAGAAATAAAATGAGGTTTCCTTTGATTTGTAGAAAGAGGATTGTTGAATCAGCTTTCCTAACAGTTCTGACTAACAGACACACCACTGCATCAGCACTCAGCCCTGAGGTTTATCACTGGTGTTAGCTACAATACTCACCACTGCAGCCTCTATGATGAGGTCAGTTGGTCTTCTTTCACTGACAGATGCAGTAAGCACTGGTGTCTGTATATCTACAAAGCCCTGGCTAAAAAAATATCATCATATATTTACATCTGTTACCATTTTTAACTCACTCCAGTGACTTAAGGGACCTCCTTCCCAGACTGACCTTACAGGAACTGCTTTTAGTATTAGTGCAGCAGACTCAGAATCAGTTTGAACTACAACTGGACACTCATACACCTCTGGGAGACTTTAAACATGTAAAAATATATACATATGTATATATAAATAAATATATGTATTGATAAATAAAGCTAAAGCCACTTTTCCCTGCAGACAAATAGTCATAATTATTCATAATTTGTTAATATATTGTTAATTTTTGCCAGGGCGATCTGTCAGGTGTTTTGGGTCTTATTTTGTCTCTTATGGGATGTCTCAAAAACAACTCAACAGATATGAGTGGACTTTGGCGGGAAATGCGGACGAGCCAAGTGGTGCAGAGCCAATCATTGTCTAAAGAGACAGATGAGGAAGAACAACCATTGATAGAATATAAATATGTGCACTTCAATGCAGTTCTGAGTCTAGAGGCAGATTTTTTTTTTTTACATTTTCTGTGTATCAAAATGAAAATGTAGTCGGCAGTTATGCAGTCTGTGTGCTTTCTAGCAACAGACAATCGTTCTTTAATATTTCACTGATTTTAAAAAACAAGTGCACAGAGAAAAAGACCGATTTTCCATATTCTCTACCGCAGCCCAGAGAAATGCAGCAGATACCTTCCTGTCAGAAACATGTGCTGTAACAGCTGTCTTTTCTGCACAGACACATGTTCCTCAGCGTGCATGTAGCAAGACATTGAGCTCATTAATAGTGACTGGACTGACACACATCTCCTTTCTTGCATCCTCTAGCTCAGCCAGAGGCCCACAGTGGAGGAGCTGAGGGAGGCGAAGATCCTCATCCGCTTCAGTGACTACGTGGAGGTCGCCGAGGCTCAGGACTATGACAGGAGAGCAGACAAGCCGTGGACTCGGCTAACAGCTGCCGATAAGGTTAATGCACACACACAACCGATCTCAACAATGCTTCACTAAATCTGGATTCAAGTCGTCTGTACATGTCTACTGTATGTAAAAAGTGTTTTTTTGGTGTTCAGGCTGCCATCAGGAAGGAGCTGAATGAGTTTAAAAGCACAGAGATGGAGGTGCATGAGTCGAGCCGTCATTTTACCAGGTGAGACAAAGTTATGAGGCTGTGAACGGACAACTGATTGACAGATTAAAAACTGAGAGACAGCTTTGCTATTGTTAAATTATTATCATGAGTGAGGATAAAATGTTATGTGAAGGTCAGAAGGGCTTATCGTCTGTGCAACCATCAGTTCAAGAAGCGCTTTGTTTGCCTCAGTTGTACCGACCGCTGTGTTCTTGTCATATTGTTCAGACCATAGCCACCAATGCTGCCATCTGCAGTAAGAAGCAATTCAGCCTCATAAAAAGGAGCTATACATTTAGCATGTTAGCATTAGCCCCAAACACAGCTTAGGCTGACCCATTAGTCCCAGAGGGAACCTGTCATGAACTGAATATTTTGACCTGTTGTTCATGCTTTTCAATGGCAAGTCATCGGGTGTTCGTTGAGATATTTCTCTGGACCAAAGTGTAAAACCACCTGACCCCATTAAACCCACGCTGCTTGCGTTATTGTGATGTGACTCACTTAGTCGTCGTGCTTTCTCCCCGCAGGTTTCATCGGCCATAAAATGGTTCAGTCAGACCGCGGCCATGCTTTTATACTCCCACACTGAGCCTTGAGCGTTCAGACTGCTACCTGCTGCCCTCGTACTGCTATCCGCTTCCCCCTCCAGCGTCAACTTCAAACTGACAGACTGGACCTGAACACAACCTGTGTGCTGCGCCATCACAGGAGACGGGAAGTGCAGATGGATTGAACTCTTGACTGGCGTCTCCCCTCAGTGGAGATTTTACAGACTTCTTGATATTCAAAAGCTTTTATTTGTCATTTTTTATGATGAAAGAGGTGGTGATTTGTTTACTTTGCAGCACTTTTGCTTTTGAGCAAGTCTTTTGGAAGTCAAACACAGAATCTGTGCCAATTCTGAGGATGAGAATGGTCGGAGTTGAAGATGGGACTTATCTTTTTTAACACAGGGATTGTTTTCTTGCCTTTCATGATGTTCTCACTCTCTTTCCTCAACTGGACTTGATCTTTCCTTGGGGCACTCTTTGGTTGGCACAGTTTTATTCCACAGATGACATCTCAATGATCGTTTATCTCATTTTGCCAGAGGAATTAAAATATTTACAACAGCATATGCTGTTGTAGGCAGCTGAATCTTAAGCCAAAATGTCCTAAAATCCCAATCAAAATCCCTAAATGCTCTCTGCAAGCCAGTAACAGTAAAAAATGAAGATCTCCTAACACGTACACACCAATCAACTGAGCAATAATTTCAGACTTTGTCCTCATTTGTCCATCTGTTCCCGGGCTGCATTCAACACCTTTCAGACTTCAGATCCCCGTTTTAAACCAAAGCAACTTGACTTGCTGTGGAAGTCGCGATCTTGAATGCATCCCAGAGTGACTGCTGTTGAGAGTTCAGTAACCGACTGTGTCACTGTGCCTACAGTTCTGTTTACAGGGATTTAAAAGTTGCCAAATTTACTTGTTTCATTTGATAAAGAATATTATCTGTAGACACAGTCAAATGTTGGTGAACTCTCCGCTGAACTAAAAGAAAGTAGAACATTTTTTTGTATTTCATTTTTTATTGTCTGAGATGAACCTTTGGCAGTACAAAACATGAAAACCCTGCCACCTTCTGTTTTTTATTGTTTACACTCCATTTTAGGTTCATGAATTGGCCGTTTTGACCCTATTATCAGGAGAACTGGTTGATCTCTTGTGTGCTATGACTGTGTGTCTGAGTGTGTGTGTGTGTGTGTGTGTGTGTGTGTGTGTGTGTGTGTGTGTGTGTGTGTGTGCTTATGTACAAGCGTCAGTAATATTACTGTCTCTTGTATGTGTAAAAATATTTTGGGAGGATAAATATTCTCAGAATTCTAAGACTTGTACATAACAAAGAAAGTAAGCGAGACTTTTCAAATGTTTTTGTAAAGCAGAAAAACTGCATGTGAGTATTAATTTATTGTGAGTCTTATATGATGTATGCAGTTTCTTAAAGAAAGAAACTTATTAAAAAATAAGTTTACGCTTCCTTGCCTTTTTCTTTTTGTGCATCACATCCATCAGCTTGAACATCCACTCTGTACTGTAGCTGTTTCAGTGCATTTAAGTCCTTTTCACGTCTAGTTTATCAGCTGGGAAGTGTCAAGAAGAAAAAAGAAAAGTGGCTCCCAAGTCCCCAGGCTGACTGAAAGTAGCCTGTGATGAGTTTTCTGTTCAGTCATGCAGAGACGAATCCCCACTTAAAACGAGCGCCACAGTCTGTTCCTCTCAGTGGAGTTAAGAGCAAGTCCTGGTGCATTCTGGGAAAGCAGCTCACCTCTGGGCCCAGATCTCTGTGGCATGTGGAGCGCCATGTGGCTACACAGCATGCACTGGAGTGCCACAATATTTGTGCCACAAGTCAATGGCTTTAGTCACAATGGCATCTGTGTTTTCCTGCGGTATCTGGAGGAGAAAAGGTATTGTGAGGTTAAACAAGGGCACCTACCATGAGGACAAAAACAATGTGTTTGTTGTGCTGTCATTCACTCACATTGCACAGAAACTTCACCACGCCTTCAGGCCTGTTGATGCCCATTAATATGATCTTGTAGCTGAGCAGAATCTCCAGGGCCACAAACACCAGGATCTTACAGGAGCCACTGATCACCTTGTCCCACACCCTAAAAATAACCAAAGGGCTCCGGTCATTTGACCAGTATGAAGAATTTCAGGTCATTGCCTGTTCTGTACAAATGAAACCTTTGAGCTTGACAGAGATACATTTTAAATTTCTGTAGGCCTGTGTTAGGATCCTAACAGCAGGATCAGACTAGACAAGATCCGCCTGACAACAGCCCAACACACATGGTGCAAGCTAACCAATGCTGCATCTGTGAAGCCTCACACATTTGTTTCTGATTAAGTTTACAACTTGCTCTCTGACACAAACTATAATAGCACAAGTTATTACAAGGTAAAATATGTCATATGATGAAGAGAATGAAGCCCATTCCTGCCTGATCACCTCAGAAAGGTCAGAACAGATGGCAAGCTATGATTGGTCAGAGTTCAACAAGTAAGAAGTGTTGTCTCAGAGTCATGACAGGAACTTAACTCAAAATTTGGTTTGAAGACTTTTTCAAAGAATCTTAAATATCATTCTGGGAGCTGCAGGAAAGATTGTGAAAATCTCAGTCGTGTGAATACACAAGAAAGCGTCTTGCTGTGTGTTGGCTTGATGACAGTGTGCTGATATTATGATCAGGTTTGTCCCGTGAACGGAAAACTGACCTCTGCAGGCTGCATTCGGGCAGGCAGCCAGCAAAGCAGCGTCTGAACCAGAGGTTGTAGGGCAGCTGATCCAGGGCTCCGCTGTTCTTCAGATGGTTCAGCAGTCGAGGTTCCTCCTGACTCAGATAATGCTCCAGGCTCTTTGGCTGCATCAGAACAGAACGAGACGAATCAACAAGGTCTCCATTCAGAGTAACGCAGATTCCAACAATGTGATCCAAACTCCTCAGTCATGATAACTTTCACATCAAACTGACATTTCAAAGTAAATGTACAAGGATTCCTCATGTGCTGTGTGTCTGACTCATGACTGAGGACCATGATGCATGTTTAAAACTAAAGAAAATAGTTCTTTTTGAGTAACTCCTGAAAACTTGACTTGCCTATACAAGGTCTTCAGTTCATTTCTCTTTTCTGTCTGTAAGCATTAACTGTGAATTTAATTTTAAAACTCTTGTCAACGTTGTTAACATTCAATTCCTGTAAGCTAAAGATGACTCTTACCAGGTGGGGTACTGAGTCTCCAAACTTTGTATGGAACTGATTGACAAAACACTTGATCAGCCAGTAGCAGTCGACAGGATCATCTACGATCTCCTCCATGGCTCGACTGATGGAGAGGAAGTCCTCGTTCTCTTCATCCTGAAGTAACACATCGACATCATACATTAAAGCAGCAAAAAAAAACAAAGGAAGCAAGGAGGCATCCAAGCAACCTTAAAACAGAGGTGCTACTGACGGCCATCAGTATTTCAAACATGAGCAGCAACTTGTCTCATATCATTATAAATGATTTGATCAAATCATTTTAAAAACTAATGTATTATATCTACAGGCACTGCGGGGGGTTGTATTATTTTAAAATAAACTTGTGTGCTCACTTCCATGACCCATCCTGAACTTTGCAGACACATCCTGATACACCAAGCCAACACTCCAGCATGTTAACCCACCATCGTCTCACAGCACATGTCAACATCATCCAACCATAAACATAAACATCCCACAAATAACGCTCCAGCAGATATCCCACGATGGAAATACAACAAATACACAAACATCCATACACAGCCACACAAGCACAATACACACAAATCCAAACAGGATAAAAACTCCATCTGCATCCATAACTGCCAAACACAACACATTTGATTTCATAAACGAGTCCAAGTGCAGTCCATGTAGAAATGTCTGAAGAGTTTAACATGATGTTACTTTTCCCCTCCTATTCCACGCTTTATAAAGATAGATTATAAAGAAAAAACAAAAACATTATCAAGAAAGTATTCAATTAAAGCGCCTCTCTCAACACCATCAAATCTAATTCAGAAATATGAACTTTTTAAAAAAGTATTTGTCGTACAACATGTATTTATGAAGTCCCAAAAAGAATCGAATTGCCTGATTATGGATGATTCTGAAATCTTTTGCAACCCCACACTCCTGACAATCTTAAAACAGGACACACGTAGGTATAAGAACCCACATCTCTCCATATTTTAGTTTTGCTGATAATCCCTCCCAATGTCCTATTTGTAAGGTCTGCTCAAACTGATGCACCTTGCAAAAAAGAGAAAGACCAAGATATTTGTATCTACATGTAAACTCGTGTTTCTCATCAGTGCAGAACTGAAAACTAACTCCTTCCTCTACCTGGTTAATGAAAATACACAACTTGAGGGGAGGTTGTTGGGTTTTTTTTGATTGATACAAAGTCTGTAGTTTTTAACACATCAGTATTTCTCTACATGTTGAGTCACTGTGTATGGGGCTCTAAGAAGAGTGAGACTCAGTATCTCAAGAGTTTGCAGGTGTTTTTTTTTTAGTCTTTCAAAACCTTAAAGCACAAGAGCAAACATGAGGAATGGACTAACCTTTGTCTTTATTTGCTCTAACACATGTATGTCTGTCTGAAAACTAGCTTACCGCCTACAGCAATAACCATGCATTACATCCAAAGGCAATGAGCTCGTTATTAGCTTTCTACATTATCCTGTGGGCTTACAGGTCACATTAGAAAAAGTCCTGCTCAGGACAGACACGTCCACTGGACAGACGCAGCTACATCAATGACAGCAGCTCAGTCCTGCTCTTTCAAATCCTTCTCTCCTGTAAAACTGAAGCACACTGTTTGAAAATACAAATAATAAGGCTGAGCTAAATCTAACCACTGTATTGCTTGTACAAGTATGTTTTTCTACAATAAGTATCCAAACAGCTGAAGGGATGTTACAACAAATAATGTTTTAATTAGCCTACATGTTAATATTTTGGATTTTATTTTTAACACCATACTACAGGGCGAACTAGCGCTACACTGAAATACACAAACGATGCTGTTTGTTTGTATGCGATTCATGGATCAACAACAGATGAGGATGCTGATGTTATACCTGGGACGTGTAGCTTTAGCCTCAGTCTTTTAGCATCATGTACACATCAGGTACAATATGTAAGTACTTAACTAAAGTCCATTTGTGTAGTGTGAGAATAGAAAGCTCCAATGTAGCTTTTCATCTCCATTATGGCAACAGTAACTAAGACTGAGGGGAGACATATTCAGGGTGATTTGGACATATTCCCACTGTGCAGTCTCTCTCTTTCATTACGGTCCTGTATGTATCTAGTTATTCAGTTACTGATGTGGAACTGAAAACATAAAGGGTTTCTGTGGTAAAGATTGTAAGTGACTAACAGAGTCCTAACATAAATCTTAACATCACATGTTTAAAGTAGACCCAGCAGTATGGTAAGCATTTCCCACTCAGGCTCCTGGGTTCTATAATTATGAATTCATAATGAAAAGCGTGTGCGCTAACTTTGAATATTTGTGGGCTGCTTAAACAGGGAGATATCCAGTAATTGCAGTAACTTCACAAACCACAATATGAGGCATGGTTTGTCATTTGATGGTACCAGCACCATCTTCAAGTATAACAGTGATCAGACTCACACTGTTGTCATGTAATCTTGATGAAACATAGCAAAATCCTTATGTGTGTATTTAAAGGTGGAAACCAGGAAAAAAAAAAAAATACAAATTCAGCTGCACACATCAACACCCTTTCTCAGATAACTGTTACACTGTCTGCAAGGTTGATGCATTACATGAAAAATTTCAAATATGGGTGCTTTTAATGCAATATGTACATTTCAAACACTAATTTTTAAGAAATAAAAATTACTGTCACATCTAAATCTCTGGGTAAGACCATCACCTGAAAAACAACTGCCATACCAAATCCTACATCAGGACAATCAAGGTGCTAAGTAGTGCTACTTTTCACCGTACTAATCTTTTTATGATGCTTTATCAGTCTTGAATATGACAACATTACTCTGGGGGTGCTTCTTCTTACTGGGGCAGAGGTCTCGGAGCACCGTGGGAGCACCTGGCTCTCCAGCTGGAACATGCGCAGGTAGACATGGGTGGAGGGTGTTGAAGAGTTGATGTATCTCATCACCTCCAGAGCCTCCAGGATGTCCTGGTACTGCTCCTTCCTGTAGCCTCCAACCAGAGCATGGGAGTCACTGTGGGGAGGCAGGATGCCTGCAGGGACAGAGGAGTTTGTTTGTTTGATGTCACAACCCATACGTTTATGCACAGAGCATCACATCTGATGGTTTTACATGCAGTTTTGGAAATATATGATATGTGTGTGCGTCTTACCCAACAGTACCTTCCACACATGAATCCTGTACATGGAGGGGAGGGGAAACCTCTGACTGAAGGTGCTTAGCTTTTCTAGATCTGTTGGAAGAGTGAAAATAATGCTAACAGGACAAGAACTCATTTACATCCATTCAAACTCAACCATAAACTGATGTTTATGTTTCCTGTGTCGCCGATACACTGGTGCGAATATGTGATAACTGCTGATTAACATACCATATGGTACGTGCTCACGTGGCAACCATAACACAGTTTAAACCAGCTTCATCCAGCAGATAAGCCATGTTGTGTGTGTTGGTAAATGCCGTAAGAACAGTGACCTACCCAGAGGACTGTCCTTCAGCAGTATTTCCAGTGACTTCTTCTCCTCCACTCCTCTGAAGCCCACTTTCTCATAATATGCAGAGCGGAAGTTTCTCTGAGGGTCGTCAGCCATACTTGGATCTGGTCAGTGACACCTATAGTGTATAGCTTTGCGTTACATTAGCTTTGTATTTGCTAGCCTTACCTTGCACTGGTGTGTTTCACTCATATACTGTGGTTTCACTTATCTCTAACCCACTTACAGCTTTAAGCTAACTTACTAAACCTAGCTATCTACATAGCATTAGCAACCAGCTACAGAGCACCAGCAGCAACTGAGCGGTTCTAACATAAATGACGAGAGCACCAGGTTACGTGACATTTAGGTGGACGTTCTTGTACCGCTGTCAACCAATACCACATTTGTACAGATTGACGACACTACTAAATACTACGCCGCTGATGTTGTTGCCCAATCACTTCCGGGTAACACTATCAAAATAAAATAGTAGTCGTAACTATAGAGCAGTTGTTTATTATTTGATAATGTCTGCATGTAGTATAAAACCAACTCAGCCAAGATAATCCACCCGTGGAATTTCTTTTTCGTGACCTATTTTCAATAAAACCGGTGTACAGAAAGCAAGCAAATACGCTTTTATTTTGGAGGCATTTCGGAGCAAAGCAAGCATTTCTTCTGGTGTAATGTCCTCCCCGCCTTCGGCCACTGCCTCCAGCCTCAGTGCTTCTGTAGCCTGGTCTTTATGAGGAGGGCTCATATGGCAATTAAACCACTGAGCCATTGAAATTTTTTGTCATACAAACACAACCTTTGATAACACCCGCCCAAATTAACTAGAAGTGTACCTGCTTTTCGAGAACCAGCCTTTAAGCTTTAATTACTGCTTTTAAAAAATATGTTTTCTTTAACTACTCTAATTGACGTACCTGTAAGTCTTTAATGGCCAGCAAAATGCACACATTTAACCAGCAACAAAGCCCACATGATATGTGATATTATACTTGTTACACGATACCAATGCAGACATTTTGAATTACAACCTTGAATTACATGTCTTACAATTTTATACTGTTGTACAATTGAGGTCCACTTCAAATTGTGGTTTCTATTACATTTGCATACACATTGAGGGATGTCTTTGATCTTAAGTGTTGATGTAAGTGTTTTTATTGTGCATGCATCTGAATATGAATAAGAACAGTCATGAATCCATATGAGCAAAAGAATCGAAGGGGTTTTTTTATTTTGAGATAAAAGAATGTGTTACAAAACCAGAAGCACTAAAACAGCAACAAACCAATAGTTAACAACTGATTCATTTAAAAAAATAGCAGTTAAGCAAATATATGTATCCCAACCCTGCGTCCCCTCCCTCCAAAAACAGGGATTTTATGTATCAAAAGTAAACATAAAACCATTGTGCCATTACCAATACAAAGTTTAAAAAGAAATCATATTCCATGATTTAGAGAAATATATCTGAAGCGTTTATGCAAGAATTTCATTTCTAAGCCTCTTTCTGAGGAACCAACAACTATATTCACATATACTTTATTTTCAATCCAAATACCTTAAGTTGGCTGCTATTAATACTTAAGTCCTTTTCCACAAAAAAATATCTTGGTAGTGTTTATTTTCATGATCATTTGAACTAAAGCATTTTTAAAAGCATTGCAACACCACACCAAAGCTAAAGTCTAAAACTATGCAAAAAGAAATTAGAATTTTTTTCCTCATGTACCACACACACATTTTCCAAAGTTCTTTTCTGAATAGAGCATAAATGTGCAGGACCTTTTCTTGATTTATTTGTTGGATGTGGAGGAGAACGTGATGAAGCTAGACTGACTGTACCGACTAGTTGATGAGGAGCTGGGGGAGCCTAAGTCCACACTGCTCCTACGTGAGCTTCGTCGTGAGCCACTCCTTGATCCAGTGGTAGATCCTGGGGCAGAGGAGACATTGTAAGGACTGCTGATTCCTTGGGAAGACACAGATGAGGCCTGGAGCATTTTCACCCCAGTACCTTCCTCCACCAGGCAATTATCCAGAGCCTCCTTGTAAGAGATCTTAAGTTTGCTCTTAGGGCAAGTCAAGTTCTTTGTGTAATGGCTGGTGTCTTGGAGCTTCTCAGCTGTTCTCACATCCAGCCAGCCCATTTTCAAGGCATGTTCTATGGTTCTTCTACAGCCCATTTCTGGGTCATAAAGCCCCCCTGTCACAAACTGGAACTCCATGAACCTCTGCCCTGCCTCATATGGTAGCCACATCTCTTTCATAGCCTCAGCAACAGACATCTTCTTCCTATTTTTTACATCTTCAAAGCCTATGTAGGCTTTCTGGGCAGGCTTGAGCTTAGGCACCATGTCGTCATTTATTATACCTAGGCGAGAGGCCTCTTGGATGCCAAACCTATGGCCATTTGTGGGATTGATGATTCCTCCAGTGCAGGCCTGGGCCTCCAGCAGTCTCTGGGCAGTGATGGAATCCACCAGACCACGATTTAGAGCCTCTGTGATAGATATCTTCTCTACAGTCTCTGTGTCAAAGATGGCACCCACAGGTTCCTGTTCACCCACTGTTTCAACAGGGGAGGCCAGTGTGATAGATACACTGGATATATTCCTAAGGCAATCAGGCGAGTCTCGAGATGCACTGCTGACTGTAGTGTTTCCCTCTGTGACGGTGGTTGTTCTTGTTGTGGTCATCTTGGCAAGAGTAGGTGATACGGATCTTGACAGGACTGATGATGATGATGATGATGACGATATCACTGATGGAACTGATGCTTCTGATGTTGTTAAAGTAGATGATGATGATGATGTCATTGAAGGCATACCTGAAGATGCTGATGTGGAAAGTGATGATGATGCCACTGTGGATGTACGTGAGGCTGCTGATGGTCTTGAAGTTGATGATGATGACGACCCATGTCTGGTTTTGTTGGTGATAATATCTGCAAATTGAGTGAGGGTGATGGTACGTGATCTGTATTGATCTAGGTCTGACTGATTAATTACTTGCTTTTCAAGCAGCTCAGTAATATCATATTGTCTTCCAGTCTTCCTGTCAACAATAACAAACTGTGTGGAACCATCTGGGGCAGTGATCGTGATCTCTTCCCACTCACACTCCTGCTCAGACAGCTCCAGGAAGGTACTGTAGTCTATATACCCTTTGTTATATGCTTCAAGCACTGTCATCTCTTTATTAGTGTCTGGGTCCACAATTACCACTCTCCTCTTTCTCAGAGTGTTCTTCTGAGTTGACTCTTGCTTTTGCTTGTCCATGATCGGCAAAAGGATGATGCCAGTCTTCTTATCTGTGATGCAGCGTTTTTTAAGCTCCAGATAAGTTAGGTTTTCCTCTGTGTTAGGGTCAAAGAAACCTGTAGAGTCAACACTCCGATCAGTCAGGATCTTGTTCATCGTATCATCAAAGCAACCTCTCTTGCAGGCTACATTCACGTCAATACGATGGCTGTGTTCTGGATCAATTATACCACCGCTTGCAATCTGGGCTTGTAGCAGACGGACACCATGACCTTTCTCCACTAGACCTCTCTCTATCGCCTGAAAAAGAGAGATAATCTTGTCTGTTCCAGGTAGTTTGTAACCAGTCACAGCCCTCTCTGCTGATAGCAGGTTGTCCTTAAACTCTGGCCCGAACAGTCTTTTATTGTAGGCATTACTAACAGTGAGGTAAAGGTTGTTGACAGGATCAACTATAAAGCCTGAGGCAGCCTGGGCCTCAAGTAGTTCCAGAGCGGTCCCAGCTTGCAACAATCCGTCTTTCATGGCCTGATAAATGGACATTATCTTATCACTGGCTTCATCATAAACTCCTGCTATGCAGGTAGAACCTCTCAGGTAGGAGAACAGGCGGTCTTCAATGTCCTGGCTTGTCAGTCTGCCCTCCCTCAGCTGGTCCATATCAGAAGGTTTCAGCAGGTTGGCATCCACTAGATCTATGACTGACACCTGGTCCCTAAGCCCCCAGACAGTTAATGGCTTTTTAGGTTCAGGGAGAAGCAAAAGACCTGTGCTTGGATCTGCTTTGCATTTTTTCTTCATAGATACATAGGTAGTTGCTTGTTGGGTGTCTGGGTCCAGATAGCACTCAGGATACTGATTCAGGTCCTGGTATACATCCTTATCTATGAGATCCCTTTCCATGGCAATGTCTTTGGGTAAGAATACACTCAGGGCAGGGTCCAAAATACCACCTACAGACTGTTGGGCCTGAAGCATACGTAGAGCTGTGTCCTTGTTGATTAATCCTTTCTTCATGGCCTGGCCAGCTGACAGGAGCTTGGCAGTATGTGGGTCTCTATAACCTATGGCTGCAGCCTCAGCTGCAAACAACCTTGATTCATCTTCCTTATCCACTACTCCTCTTGCACACGCCTCTTTTACTGTCAGTTTCTGATTAGTTCTGGGATCAATGATGTGGCCTGTGGCTGCCTGAGCATCCAGGAGCATATCAGCACTGTCAGAAGACATAATCTTCTGTTTCTTAGCCTCTGTAAAGGACATTTTCCCTAAAGGTCCGGCTGCAACACCAGCAATTGACCCTGTCCCCTTTAGAAAGACTTTCTTATCCACGGACACATCTGGCACAGTTTTCTGCCCCTTAATTAGTTGGTTAAATGTTGATTTGTCAAGGACCCCACAATCAAGCAACTCTTGTGCTGTGACTGTCTTACGAACACCATCAAACAGTAGTTTGGAGGGGTCAACCTTCTCAGAGACTGGCAGAATTTGTAGGCCTGTGTGGGACTCTGTTTTGCATCTTTTCTTCAAAGCTCCATAGCTGACACCACTCTCTGTCTCTGGGTCAAGATAAGAAGCAGGACTTTGCTTTAGTGCATGACAGAGGTCTTCATCCAAAAGGTTGCGCTTTATAGCTATATCTTTAGGTAGGAACACACTGAGATTGGGATCCAGAATGCCACCCAAAGACTCCTGAGCTTGCAGCAGACGTAGTCCAGTGTTGCGGTCAATAATTCCCTTCTTCATTGCCTCAAATACTGAGAGAGGCTTAGCTGTGCTAGGATCCCAGTAGCCCACAGCAGCAGCTTCTGCTGCTAAGAGTCTATCTCGATCACTAACATCCACCACTCCTCTGGCACACGCTTCCTCTACAGTCAACTTTTGATTGCTTGTGGGGTCAATGATGTGGCCTGTGGCAGCCTGTGCATCCAGCAGCAAATCTGCACTATGTGGGTGCATTAGCATCTGATTCTTGGCCTCTGATAAAGACATTTTCCCTAAAGGTCCAGCTGCCACACCAGCAATTGATCCTGTCCCCTTTAGAAAAACCTTCTTATCCACGGACACCTCTGGGACAGTTTTCTCCCCCTTCATTAGTTGATTAAATGTTGCTTTGTCCAAGACCCCACAATCAAGCAACTGTTGTGCTGTCACTTGCTTACGAACACCATCAAAGATCAGTTTGGAAGGGTCTAGCTTCTCAGAGACTGGCAAAAGCAGCAGACCTGTATGAGGCTCTGTCTTGCATCTTTTCTTCAGTGCCCCATAACTGGCATCATTATCTGTTTCTGGGTCAAGGTAACACTTGGGACTTCGGTTTAGAAGTTGACGGAGGTTTTCATCCAAAAGGTTCCGACTGATAGCTGTATCTTTGGGGAGAAACACACTGAGGTTGGGATCAAGAATGCCTCCCACAGACTCCTGAGCCTGCAGCAGACGTAGCCCAGTGTTCTCATCAATAATTCCTTTCTTCATGGCCCCAAACACTGAGAGAGGCTTGGCTGCACTCGGATCCTTGTAACCCACAGCAGCAGCCTCTGCTGCCAATAATTTCTCTCGATCCCTAATGTCCACCACCCCTCTGGCACATGCCTCCTCTACTGTCAGCTTCTGATTGGTTTTGGGGTCAATGATGTGGCCTGTGGCAGCCTGGGCATCCAGGAGCAAATCTGCAGTATCTTCAGGCAGCAGCATCTGTTTCTTTGCTTCTGACAGTGACATTTTTCCTTGCTCTCCAGTCACCACCCCAGCAATGGGTCCAGTCCCCTTCAGAAAGACTGTCTTTTCCAGAGACACCATTGGAACAGTTTTCTCCCCTTTCACTACCTGGTTAAATGTTGGCTTGTCGAGGACTCCACATTCAAACAAATGCTGTGCTGAGACTGGCTTGCGGACACCGTCAAACATCAGTTTGGAAGGGTCTTTCCTCTCAATGATTGGCAGAAGTATCAGTCCTGTGTGAGACTCTGTCTTGCATCTTTTCTTTAGAGCTCCATAGCTGGCATCACTCTCAGTGTCTGGGTCAAGGTAATACTCAGGCCTCTTGTTTAGAGCATGACAGAGATCTTCATCCAAAAGGCTGCGCTTTATAGCCGTATCTTTAGGAAGAAATACACTGAGGTTGGGATCCAGAATGCCCCCTGCAGACTCCTGGGCCTGCAGCAGGCGTAGCCCAGTCCTCCAATCAATCAATCCCTTCTTCATTGCCTCAAATACTGAGAGAGGCTTAGCTGTGCTAGGATCCCGGTAGCCCACAGCAGCAGCTTCTGCTGCTAAGAGTCTATCTCGATCACTAATATCCACCACTCCTCTGGCACACGCTTCCTCTACAGTCAACTTTTGATTGCTTGTGGGGTCAATGATGTGGCCTGTGGCAGCCTGTGCATCCAGCAGCAAATCTGCACTATGCGGGTGCATTAGCGTCTGTTTCTTGGCCTCTGATAAAGACATTTTCCCTAAAGGTCCAGCTGCCACACCAGCAATTGATCCTATCCCCTTTAGAAAAACCTTCTTATCCACGGACACCTCTGGGACAGTTTTCTCCCCCTTCATTAGTTGATTAAATGTTGCTTTGTCCAGGACCCCACAATCAAGCAACTGTTGTGCTGTCACTTGCTTACGAACACCATCAAAGATTAGTTTGGAAGGGTCTAGCTTCTCAGAGACTGGCAAAAGCAGCAGACCTGTATGAGGCTCTGTCTTGCATCTTTTCTTCAGTGCCCCATAACTGGCATCATTATCTGTTTCTGGGTCAAGGTAACACTTGGGACTTCGGTTTAGAAGTTGACGGAGGTTTTCATCCAAAAGGTTCCGCTTGATAGCAGTATCTTTGGGGAGAAACACACTGAGGTTGGGATCAAGAATGCCTCCCACAGACTCCTGAGCCTGCAGCAGACGTAGCCCAGTGTTCTCATCAATAATTCCTTTCTTCATGGCCCCAAACACTGAGAGAGGCTTGGCTGCACTCGGATCCTTGTAACCCACAGCAGCAGCCTCTGCTGCCAATAATTTCTCTCGATCCCTAATGTCCACCACCCCTCTGGCACATGCCTCCTCTACTGTCAGCTTCTGATTGGTTTTGGGGTCAATGATGTGGCCTGTGGCAGCCTGGGCATCCAGGAGCAAATCTGCAGTATCTTCAGGCAGCAGCATCTGTTTCTTCGCTTCTGACAAGGACATTTTGCCTTGACTCCCAGCTACAATCCCAGCAATGGGCCCAGTACCTTTCAAATTAACATTTTTGTCTACAGACACTTCTGGGACAGTTTTCTTCCCCTTCTCTAGATCTTTATATGTTGGCCTGTCCAGCACACCACATTCAAGCAATTGGTGTGCTGTTACTGGCTTGCGGACACCATCAAAGACAAGTCTGGAAGGGTCTACTTTTTCAGGGATAGGAAGAAGCAGAAGGCCTGTGTGTGGCTCTACCTTACATCTCCTCTTCATTGATGTGTAGGTTATACCCTCCTCAGTTTCTGGGTCCAGGTACAGCTCAGGCCTCTGATTCAGAGCATGACATATGTCATCATTAATTAAATTACGCGTAATGGCTGTTTCTCTGGGAAGCAACACACTGAGTATGGGATCTAGGATACCTCCCACAGACTCCTGGGCTTGTAGCAGACGCAGTGTTGTGTTCTTGTCAATCAATCCTTTCTTCATGGCCTGAAATGCTGAAAGGGGGTTGCTTGTGCCAGGACCACGATATCCTACTGCTGCAGCTTCTGCTGCTAGCAACCTCTGCCTGTCCTCTTCATCAACCACACCTTGATTACATGCCTCCTCAACTGTCAACTTGTGATTAGTCCTGGGGTCAATTATGTGGCCTGTGGCTGCCTGAGCATCCAGTAGCAGATCAACGCTATCTGGTGGCAGGAGATTCTCTTTCTTGGCTTCGGTGAAAGTCATTTTGCATAAGGGTCCAGTAATAGATCCTGGACCTCTTGGACCTTCAATTATGACCCCAGCTATTGGGCCTGTCCCTTTTAGACTGATTTTTTTGTCAGCAGAAACCTCAGCGATAGTCTTATGTCCCTTCGCTAGCTGACTGAATGTTGGTTGGTCCAAAACACCACACTCAAGCAGCTGATTTGCTGTGACTGGTTTGCGGACTCCATCAAAAATCACAGTGGAGCCATCCAATGTTGGGGGCTCTCTAAGTCTCCTCAGCTCAGTTTCCATGGTTTGTCTGACAATGGTCATCTCTCGCAGTTCTTTTTGCATGGCTGCCAGCCTACTTTTATATGACTCCTCAAGCTCCTTGAGTTCCCTCATCAGCCTCTCTATCTCACTTTTCAAAGAGTTCTTTTCCCTCTCCAGACGTTCTTTGTCTGTGTCACATTGCCTGATCAGGCCCTGCTTACTATCACATTGGTCCTTCCAGTAACCTAAATCCCTCTTTACCCTCTCACTGTCCTCCAGTAGATGTTGCCTATTGCGAAGCTCAGACTCTAGGGACAGTTTAATGTGACTGAGTTCCTCCTCTAGCCTTTGAATGCGATCTTTGTCTTTTTCTGACAATTGCAGTTTCAGCAACAGAGCATCTCTCTCCATCACAATCTCACTGTACTGGGACTGAATGGATTGCATCATGGCTGTTGTCTGTAGGGAGAGAAACAGCAGAGAGAGAGAGAGCAAAGACAAAAAGTTAGTCAACTCAAAATAAATCAAAACATATCAAGAATCATACATTTATTTTCTGCATTTTACATCATGCTATGTAAGCATACAATTAATGACACTGGATAGAACAGGTCTGAATTAAAATAAAATAAAAAAGAAATCATAATGCTACTATCAAAATAAATTTCACTACAATCCCAGTAAATTTGTACTGGTGCTAATAAATGTTATGGTAAACGTGAATACTATCAAAGAGGAGAGCAGACATACTTGCTCTATTCATTTTTCCAGCTGCAGATTACTGAATTGAGGTTCAACATTTTGGCAGCGTACAACGTAATTAAGAGCAACAGAAGGGATGTTGTTAAATGTGTGTTAAATTTATAAGAATTGAATAAACTAAAAGTTATTATGTAATTGATGAAATAATAGTAGAATACATAAACAGGAAGTCTGTGTGCACTCCTCCAAAATACTGCATGAAATCAATCCTCTGCAGACAAACCATACACTACATGTTTATGAGAACTACAACTACAAAATCAGCACACAACTATAATTATTACTTTGTTCAGACTGGAATAGTCACTGTCTACATTCTGTGAATTTGCAAAACAGCACAAATACATAATGCCAAAAATGCCAATGGCTGGTCTAAAATTGCAAGAAGAGGTGAATTATGGATTTTTTTAAGTGTACATCAGTGCTGTTTTTACAAGTTTGCAAAATGTTTCAAAAGACCATTAAGATGCTACAAAAATATGAAAAACAACAATCAAACCAGACCAGAGAACTTGTGATAATCATGTCACTGACAGTGTTGATCATTCAGAGCAAAAGAAGTAAAGGCATAAAAAGCATGCAAACTGCAAATATTTGCACAACACAGGCAGGGAGACAGTGGAGTTCAGAGGGCAGAGAGGCACACATTATGTTTGCATGCAAGTGATTGACATGCAAATAATTCAAACACATACACATGTATGTGTTCAAATCAGAGTTACCAAGTGGGAGGCATCTACAGGGGCTTAAAGGTGTTCCTGCATGCAAGCAAACATTTTCCTACAGACAGTGAAAGCCACTTGATTGATCCAGATTAGGACTCTGATTGGAAAGATGAAGATGGAAGTGCCAAACTTCCATGTACCTCGATGGACTGGTTTTGTATTCTCTCAATCTCCAACTTGAATTTCTCTCTCTCCAAGGAAAGCTCTGAGATCAGGCTGCGGTAATCTACATTGTTGTGCTCACTGGCCTGCAGCTGCAGCTCCAGGGCAGTAATCTGGGAGGAGAGTTCATCATCACATTCCTGTTTGGACCTCAAGAGTTCTTCTTTATCATGTCGCGCTGCCCTTAGTTCCTCCTCCAGCTTTAGCCTCTCTTTGGTCTGAGTTTCTGTCAATTCCTTCAACCTTTGAAGCTCAACTGTGTTCTCATTCAGTGCCTTACTTCTCTCCTCAATAGTTCTGTAAAGACCCTCATTCCTGAGGTTTGCCTCTTTGACTATGGTTTGCTCCTGGAGGAGCTGTTTCTGCAAGGCCTTCTGCTCTGTGCTCAGCTCTGCCATGCGCTCTGCATAGGTCTTGTTTTGTCTTAAGCTTCTCTCCAGCTCCTCCTGCAACCTAAGATGCTCTTCTTCACTTTTCTTTGCCTCTTTGACTCTGGCTTGCTCCTGGAGGAGTTCTTGCTGCAGGGCCTTCAGCTCTGTACTCAGCTGTGTCATGCGCACAGCAGAAGTCTTGTTTTGTCTCAAACTTCTCTCCAGCTCCTCCTGCAACCTAAGACGCTCTTCTTCACCACTCTTTACTGACATGCTGGCTTGGTCTTGGCTCTTGCGTAGCATGGTAATGGTGCTGGTGTAGTCTGTCATAGTTAACATGGTCTTTTCCAGTTCTGTTTCTACCTGCCTTCTTTTGGCCAATTCCTCTTGGTTAGCCTTCCTCAGATTCTCCACTTGGCTCTCTAGGCCATCTCTCACAGCCTGAAGGTCCTTCATGCGTCCCTGTAACCTGCTCATGTTCTGCTCTACTCTGCTTCTCTCCCTGCTCTCCCTCTCTAGCTCCAAACGAACCTTCTGAAGCTCCACCTCGCAATCCCCCAGCTGGTTTGCAGTCACTGATGAACTGGTAAGCTTGACCTGCATCTGGGCCAAAGTCTGTTCAAGCACACCCTGCCCCTCTTCTATAGTTCTCCTCCTGCGGGTCTCCTCCTCTAGACTGTGTGTGATGTAGGCCAACTCCTCATTCTTCTCCCGCAGACTCTTCATGACTTCAGCCAGTTCCTCCGTATACTGGCTGCTCTCCTCATCTCTCTGCTTCATTAGCGCCTCTACCTGACTTTCCAGTTCTCTCCTCCTGCGTCCTTCCTCTGTGATGACAACACGCTGACTGTGAGCTTCCTCCTCTGCCCTCTTCCTTTGTTCCTCAGCCTCGCTGACAGACATCCTGAGCCTCCTGAGCTCTTCCTCCAGATTCCTCCTCTCTGCCATCATCCTGTCAAACTGCAGCTGGAGCTCAGCTGTATCTTCCCCCCTCTGGGCTGTCAGCCTCTGGATGTCTGCACGGCTGACATGGATCTGGGATTCGTAGCTGAGCTTTAAGTTATTGATCTCCATACTGCATTGGCCTCTTACCTTTGACATTTCCTTCTGTAGCTCCTTGACCCTTGCTGCTTCCTCAGCCAGCTGCCGCCGCAGCTGTTCAATCTCATGCTCCTTACTTGTCACACTCTTCTCCACCTCCATCTTGGACCAGCTGACCGTTTCCAGCTCCTTGTGTCTCTTCCTCAGCACTGAGTCATACTCCTCCTGCTGCTGAGTATAGCGTTCCTCTGCCAGCCTCCTCTTCCTCTTTTCTTCCTCAAGCAAGTAGTTCAGACGTGTCACCTGATCGCTGAGGTCTGCCAGCTGACTCTGAGTGCTGTCTAGGCTCTCCTTGGTGGCACTGCACTGCAGCGCAGTGCTTTGCTTCACCTCCTCCATCGATAGCAGCTGGTCCTTCGACTGGGACAACTCCAGCTGGTAGCGGGCAACAGAATCTTCCAGACATTTGTTCTTGGTGTTGTGGTCTTCGACGTCCTCCCTCAGCAGCCGGAGTTCTTCCTCTAACAGGTCAATCCTGGTGTTACGAATCTGTAACCAAAGATGAAAATTCATTGTACTTTGTAATGACAACAAACATTTCTTACTACTTGAGTGACTGATTTGAATGGGTCTAACTGATTCATGGAATCACCCAATGCCCAAAGAAAATCTGTGGTTTCTTTAAACCTGCATCATTGATTTTTTTTTTATGCCACTTGGGGGCACCACAACAAACTGTAATCACAACATTGTCATATTGTTACCATATCAGCAGTAAGTTGATATGGTGTAACCAAACAATTCCTATTTAAACACATCAACTAGACCAGTGTTTCCCAACCTTTTTGAGCCAAGGCACATATTTTACATTAGAAAAATCACAAGGCACACCATCAAACAAAAATGTCACAAAAAGTATATTTATTGAAATATAATGAACCTCTAGTCTCAATTTACTCAATTTACTTACTGTGAAATTTTGGGCCTGTTTAGTTGAACACAAAGCTGATATTCTTGCAGGAATTGAAGACAGACACACAAGAAGATTTCACCTGATTGGTGCTCTAAGCCTTAGAGCACCAATCAGGTGAAATCTGGAGTCAAGTCAAATATTCATCCTCCTTTTAGCTCTGTTTTGGTCTCCACCAACATCTGGGGCGAAATCTGGATATTTAGCTTCTAAATGCTCCACTGTCTTCACCAACTATTTTCTAACTTTGTCTTTCATTTGGTCATGAGCATATAGTACAGTGGGGTTATCTGCTTTTTTTTCCTGCCTGCTGCAGCTGGAGATGTGGATGAAGTGTTGACACTGAACTGAAAAATTCTGAAGCATGCTCTAGAGTGGAGGAAAAGTGCAAAATTGGGCAAAAATTCTTTTAGTTTTTAAAAATGGTTGAATTTACAACACTAAAAGGTTTTACCTTGACAACTTAGTGTAACTTAATCAAAAATAATTTAAAATGAACTTAATCTAATCTACCTATCAGGGACATTGAACATTATTCGTAACCATCTAAATTTAGCCAAATTACTAGTTTTTTCATTCCTCTGCAAGATGATGATAAAAGTTAAACACAATATTTGGAGAGCTACAAAATACATTGGTACCTTGAGCTCCTCCATGTTTTTTAGCAGCTCTCCCAGGAATTTGTAGTAGTCACCAGACAGGGTAAGCAACTCCATGTAACGGGTTTGCAGTTGTGTAGCCTGAGACAAAGACACAGCAAACTCCAGGGTCAGTGTACATATAACGGCACTTAACTTCATTGATTTAGAGGAATTTCATGGACCAGCCCCCTCCTTTAACATACAAGAGTAAATGTGAAAACATGTTTTCAGATACAAGTGCGTCACGATGTGATTAAAGTTGAATCTGTGTTTTCACAAGAGACAACATTTTAAATTTGGTTTCATTACCTCCTGATTAAGATCCATAGATGGAGACTTCAGCATTGTCCTCTTGATGGGGATGTTGAGCAAAGTCTCTAAACCAGAGGTGTAAGAGGCAAGGTCTGTTTCATAGTCCTGTAAAACCAACATTGTTATGAAATTCATTACATGAAATGAATTCTTTTGCTGAGTTTGAAGTCTATATAGATACGTAAGCCTCCTTACCTTGATAGAATTCACACAGGCCTCATTGTCCTTCAGCACACTCTCTACTGTCTCCCTCTTTGATTTGATTTCTGAGTTCAGGGCCTTGATAACACAATAATATGAAGATATCAAATGTCTGACAACAAAGACCCACAACACTGTAAGCAAGTCAATTGGTAACAACGAAGGATTGAGCACGACACCTTCTGGTCGTTAATAACATCTTTCAGGCCTTGAATGTTGTCTATCTTGGTGGCCTGCAGGGCTTGCTGTTTTTTCCGTGTGGCATCGATCCAGTCAAAAAGAGAAGTGCTGGTTTGTTTGTAGTGCTGCAGCTGAGGCTGATATAACTGCAAATCCTGGAGTCTGAGCATGAAGAAGAGAAGAATTCCAAGCAACATCTTCATCCACCTTCATTATGTTTTTCAGCAGACACTTTGATAAGTGCAGATTGATGAGAAACAGTGTGAAGAACTGGGTGAGTTCCCTTTTGCTATGCATGAGAATACAAGAGCCTTGTAGGACTCACAAATTTATCTTGAATTTGCAAGCAAAACATCATTTGTGAAACGTGATACTGCCACAAGTTGCAGTCTTCATGTCAGTAATGCTCACAAATTGCTTTTGTGAAACAGGACTCAGATCCATACATGTAATGAGTCTCACAGTAAATAGGTTTGACATGGGACAACTAATTAGATGTCCTCAGGTTTGGTGTTATAGTCAATTTTTGGGACACATGGGTCAATGGTATGAGAGAGAGAGAGAAAGAGAGAAAGAGAGAGAGAGAGAGAGAAAAATGTACCTGGTGTCAATCTGTGCATGGATTCGTCTCCAGCGGTCTGACAGCAGGCCAACCTGCTCAGTGTATTTGGACAGCATCATGTCACACCTGTGGAAGGGCCCACCCACTTGGCCGTTCCAGTGGCTTGCTTTGCCCAACTCTGCCTCCATGGAGGCCAGAACATCCCTCTTCTGATCCAGCTCTGCTTTAATATTCTAGATATTAACAACACACAGGAAAAGGTAAGGGGAGTTATGGTATATATCAAAAAGCAACATAGTGGGGCTCCCTAATTCTCTCACAACAGTTTTTCCTCATTTAAATGTTTATGTATGACCACTGAGTCACGTATTAATATGCACTGTATTCTGTCGACGCTGCAGCTTGGCTGGAAAAATTGCAGTATCACAAGTGATTATTTTTATTGCACAATACATATCAAAAGCAAGAAATGTATTGTATGAAAATTTGTTTGATAAAATACCTTCAGGGTCAACATATATTCCTCCACTTCACTAGGCAACAGAGAGGTGGTCTCTTTCTCTGTCAGTCTTGCCTCATGAACTTTCACTATGTCTTCAGCTCGTGCCACACTCTCCAGCATGTCCCTTAGAGCTCGAAGCCTGACGGAGGAAGAAATGAAGAGGTGGAGACAGTCCTTCCAGAATAATAAGACTGAATAGATTTATTTAGTAGATGATGGGAGAGATCAGTTGGTTAGAGTAGCTTCCTTTACATTTAAGGTTTGCTAATGTGTGAGAAAAACAACGGTACTTTAAGACACAAAGGAACACAAGAACATCTGCTGGAGGAGACAGGTTTGATCTATGTTGCAGCACTGCTGCTATTACGGAGCCACTCATACACACACTTAAATTCAATTTCTAGTGAAATCCCCTGAATATGGAAATCAACTCAAGTGTTTCCATTGTATTAAAGGTGGTGACACTGATATGTTTCAAAGATGTCTGCCTGAAATCCAAAAGTCACTGTTAAACACTTTTCTGCCACTCTGAGGGTTAATAATGTTATTTAGACTTAAGACCAGATGGTCATACAAAGGACCTTTGTGGCAAGGCTGTTAATTACACTGTGTTAGATATGTTTATGTTGTTTGCTTGTATTGCTTTGCTAATACTCAGTTTAACTCACAAAAAATTGGGTCTGTGAACAGTTTACATTCAAGCCCCCTGTATATTCCCTGTAAAAGTGACCGACAAAGATTGATACTGGATCCCTTGCTATTTTCTTTAGACATACAAAGTTTCTTTACCAACTCGGCCTGTAATGTGCCTTTTTATGCTGATGATACCATCTTTTATGCCACTGTCTCCACTTCAAACATGGGCCTCTTCAGATTATAGTCTGCCTCCAATGACCTTCAGCCCAGTGCTTTAATACATGTACTCAATGATAAAAATGATGATAAAATAATAATATATCATCATTATACTCAGCAATTTGGCAGCAGATGTCCTAAAAAATAGTGATGTTAAACATCTTGCTCATAAACCTGGATTTGATAACTGGCATCCTTTAAAAGTTTCTCATTACAACAGTGGTGGGACAGATGGGTTTTGCATACTATGTACCTTGCTATTGAAATAATGTTAATTACAGTACACCTGTAAGTCAAAGGCACAATCCTCTGAGAGAATTTAATAGTATTTTAACATATTCATTTGCCTGAATTGTCATAATCCGAGGTCTTTCATGTTAATGAGATCTTGGTCTAAATGAGACATCCTGAATAATCAGGGCTTCAAAACAACAGTTTGAGTTTGCTTGCATAGCCTTACCGCTGCAGGTAAGCTGATGAGCTGTTCTCCAGACTGCTCAGTCTTTGATTGATGACTCCAATCTCGCTGCGGAGGAACTCAGCTTTATCTGAATCATTCATGCCCTCCAGCTCTTTCAAAATGCGCTCCCTCAGACGTAAGTACTCCTCACGTATGGAGTCAATGTCACACTGCACTGTCTAGAGGAAAACATACATGCAAATACAGTTATTGCAATGAATATGGGGATATGGTTCGTTTTTTATACTACTTGCTTGTCTGTTTTTCTTGAATTTATGAGTTTTGTCTCTACCTCCAACTGATTGATCTTAAGGCCACAGTCGTGCAGCCCATCGTCTCCGAGGCAGATGTGAACGTGCTGACTCAGCATGCCTTCAGTGCTCTCTAGCCTCAGTCTGAGTGCGTGCAGCTCAGATAAGCTGCGGGAAGAGGACACCAGTACCTTCCTCTTCACAGGCTCCGTCTTGGTCACTTTCACTACATCTCTCTTAACCACATGCTCTTTCTTCATTTCCACTTTCTTCTCTGACAGTTTTCTCAGCTCAGCTCTCCGTCTTTCTTCTTCGAGCCTCCTGGCCTCCTCTTCAGCAGCAGCTTGTTGCTGCTGTATTATAATCAGCTGCTGTTGGTGTTGCTGCTCGGCTACTTGCTGTGCTTCTATTTGTTCTTGATGTGCAACTGTGAGTAGAAACAAGGTATGTTTTTCATTATTGGTGGAGGAAAACATCTAATGGTTAAAAAGTAATTTCTAATTCTCTGGTCCAATAGGTGGACTTTATATTGAAAGGCTGAGTCCTGAATATAGCGGGCTATACTAAGCTACATAAACATGAATAACTAAACATTTCTAAAATTGTAACAAAATCTCAGAAATGTGGCACAGTTTGAGGAATTTTTAAGGGCTTCTTAACAATGCAAGATATGGCTTTTTTAACTTTTGATTTTTTTCCTCAAATATTTGAAAGGGCTCCAAATGCAGACTCTGCCTTTCTAATCCATTGGGCAGCATTGGTGGTGACTGTGATAAATAAATATATATTTAAAAGATTTAAATTTACATACATTTATATAAACTTAGTAAATAGCACAATAATGAAATCAGTCTATAGTCCAACAACATTTCCGGATTATTACTGCATGAACTGCAAAACTTTTGTTTCACTGATAAAGTAATAAAGCAAGCAGACTATGATATAGTTCATTCTATGCGTACACTCTCAATAACACCTCGTCCTGTATATTTTTATACTGTATATTTTTTGTAATACTGACTGTAAGCAGGTAGCTGCACCACCAGCTGGTCATAGTGGGCCTGGGCTCCGCTGAACTGGTTCTCAATGGTCCTCTTGTCCTCCTCAGCAAACATCTGGGAGCCATGGCAGCTCACTTTGAACTCCTCAAAGTGATTCTCCAGGCTCTTGATAATTTGACGGTATTCCTCAGGACGCATCTTTGCCAGCTGGACACACACACACACAGACACAACATCAGAAACAAAAAACTTTACCGTCCAGGAAACATAAGTAAATGCACATCATTGAAACACACAGCAATGATCATGCTTGTATGTGACACTTCCATTCTGTTGGATAGCTTTTAGTTTTGCTCTTAGTGTCACAGAAAGTACAGAGTAGAGCAAAAATGGTGTGAAAGTGATGGATTCCGTTTGGGGCTGGAGGGGCAGAGGGAATTGGGACAAAGGAACCTGGCTTCAGAGAGTTCATTCATCCCTTACCATGGTGATGGTCAGGGAGTTGATGCGTTTGATATCCAGGAGACAGTACTGCCAGGCGAGGAGACTCTTCACATTGATATACAGCTGATTCCAGATTGTGAGGATGGCCTCATAGTACTGCTCATTCCTTTAGATAACACAGAGACAAAGCTTTACTCACCACAGTTAAGGTTTCTTGTATCTCAGTCAAGAACCGCAAATTCATTTCATGTGTTCCTTGACCCAGAGTTATAAAATCATCATCATGTGTCCGGACCCAAAACAAACAATCTTTGCATCTTACTTGTTGGCCAGACTGATGCTGAGTGGATTGGGAGGTGGTACAATCAGGCACACAGAGGGCACCCACATATCCAGTCCTCCCGGGCCTGTAACGTGCCACTTACTACGCTGACTGTTGTCCTTTAGGATCGCCTCATCACCCTTACAGATCACTTTCTGTGGAGCCCAGTGAAAATTCATTTTAGCAATAAATAAATGACAGAATTTTTAAGTCTTAAAAATATAATTAATCCAATGTGTGTGTAAGAGCCAGTGGCTTAAACATACAGCCTGAGACAGAAAACTGACCTGGTCTTGTTTGAAGTCACAAAGGGCTTTGACGATGATGGGGCTGCCGCTCTTCTCTTCAGGGTTTCTGGGTTTCAGTCTCACAATGTTCTTGGAGCTGTTGACCAGATGTTGAACTTGCCTCTTGTTTTCCATAATCTTCTCCTTCTCTTTCTGGTGACAATAAAAAAAACATGATCAATAATTATTAAACACCTAATGAAAAAAAGCTGAAATTTGAACAAACATAACAAGAGAAAAACAAAATGTGTTGATTAATCAACTTAGAGTTTGCAGCCCTTCAGTTTTTCTTTGCTAGCAGTGTCACAGGAGGAATCTATGCTTAAATTCAGTACTAAGCTGTTATACCTCAAGTCCCCTGAGGAGCTCCATTAGGTCTTCCAGTGAAGTGTTCTTGTCACAGATGAACTTCTTACGGACCGTCTCATGTTCCTTCTGCAGGGTGCTGTACGTCTCATTGGCCTCCTTGAAGAACTATTGAAAAACACATAATGCTAGGTCATATAATAGAGATAGTTAGGTAGACATTATCAGGTTTCCCACAGTGTTATTTAGTGAAGGGGGCCCATTTCACTTGACCAGTGAAGCTACTGTTTAGACCACCATATGGTAACTCCATTAATCACAATGGATGAGAGGTGTCGGTATGTGTCTGATTCAGCTCAGCTCATGACAGCGACTGATTAATCACATCATACGTTCCCTTTGGATCAATTAACACCACTATGTGTAGAATTTTAATGTGAGGGGTTAGGGCTGGACCTGAGGGAAGCAGCATTCACTGGTGTCTGCAAAGTATTTTTTTGATACTACCACTGAAGCTGCAAAAAGAAAACATTTTCTTTAAATTCTACAGTGTAATATTCACTCTGCTGTTAGCTCGCCTGAGGGAAATATCATATGTCCATATGATATGCCTCTTTAGCCTCTAAATGTTCCACTATCGGTACATCCCAAGTCTTTTAAATTGCATCCATATTCCCCTCATTTGCGTCTTTTGTTCACGTCTTAGTCCTTCGCAGGGACTAAGGATCGCAAGGATGCACAGAGAGACATAAGGATAAAATGTGATTAGAGAAGGGAGAAGGAAATGTGCTTTTAGAGAAATGAGACGTCCTTTTCAAAGAGTTGCATGAGGCAATGTCTGTGTCTTATGACAGTGGCAGCTACTGTGATCGGCTGTCAGTCAGCTTTAACAGCCAGCAAGACTTCGGATAAATTTGTCTCTGCACACATGTGCACTGTGCTACTATTAATAAACACAGAGTTCTCAGAGTCAGAGCAGCAGTGCTTTCTCTGTATAGCCTGTTACCTGTTTAACAAACACCTGCACATGAAGAACAACCTGCATCCTCATTCTGTATTTATACTGAATCCTGCTCCAAGGCACAGGAGGCAATTATAATTAATCACAGAATGTGTTTATATTATTAATTTATTATTTGATTCTGTAGTTATCAATATTCTGAATGTGAAATCATTATTTATTGACTCAGAGTATGATAATGGTATCTTTCAAACACTGGAAATCATTTATCAAGCTAAATGTTTGAAGGAAATTGAAATTACAGTATGTAACCCATATCCTCAACACTAAAAATCTAAGCTCTGAAACTGTTATTTCATAGTGCAGCAGAAATAACAGCTTTGAAAAAGCCTTCAGGAGGACCAGAACGATGCCTGGTTCAAGTGAGCAGAGAGGAAATATTAAATAAAAGACTTGAGATGTACTTTATGTCCACTAGCTAGCCGCTAACTGTGTCTGTCTGGTATGTGGTGGTGAGTAGGTAGTGTACAGTGAGTTTATTAGAGCCTGTTTGCTTAAAACGCTGCCCTCTGCACCGAGCAACAATGATGATGAGAGTGGTGAACATGAACAAATATAGGTAAGCTGGGAGGCCGTACAGCCAAAGTAATGAGCTAAAAAATACTAAAATGTTGTGTACAGCTGAAGGTCCCTCCATGATTCTCTTGGTTTGGCACTACAAGTAACACTCTTCACATTGTACATAGTGATTTCATCAGTTGTTAAGATGAAAATATTCACGAGAGCAGCTTTAGGTTTTGTGTTTTGTCATGTCACCTGGCTGTAAGCTGCATTCTCCTTCAAGTGAACATCAATACACTTGGTAATCTGAAGGAGCCAACTCCACTGAGTCTGCAGAGTATCCTTGTAAGCCTGAAAACAAGCACAGAAAGCAAGAGATAAATAAAAACAGGCTCCCACATGTATCAATGCCTGTAAACACTGCACATTAATCTGACATTTCTACAAAGACACACATGATGAATGGATCAGGCCCACACCTCAATCTTGTCTGCAGCTGGATGGTTGTTCTTCAGGACGGTATCCACTCTGGCTTTCAGTTTATTCAGGTCCTTCTCTTTGTCCTCCAGGGCGCTCATCAGTTTCTGTTCCATAAAAGAGGTTCAGTAATCACAGGGGACACAAAAGCATCAGGATGCAGCTGGAGGAACACTCTGTGGCATCGCTCTAAATGGCTGACTGACTGCAGCTGCCAAAATCTAATCTATCACAGATGATTGCTCCCTTATGAGATGCAGATTAACTTCATAAAAAGGCATTAGTGTAATTTACTGTCACAGGATTGCTGAGAATGTTGATCAACTAGAACGGAGCTCTTAGAAATTGAAATGAAACATGGATTTCTGCAGCATCAGGGTATCAAAATGAACCCAATTTTCTATTGGCTCTCACTGAACCTTTGAACTTTCCATTGTGGCCATTTTACTAACCGAGTAGCTCTCCTGCTTCCGTGGGATGTACTGGTTGATGTTCTTGTCTCCCCAGTCAAACATCAGCTCCTCCTCCTCCCTGTCGTTCACCCACATGATCTCTTTGGATATTTCCTGAATGATCTGCTGGAGTTCTTGAAGCTGTTGCATTCGACCAAACGACATTTTCTGGAACAGGAGAAGGAAGTGAGTTTAAATACATGACCAATAATTACAGTACAAATACGGCATTTGTCTCTCTCTTACCTGTAAACCGTCCCATTCTTGGTCAAGAGCATGAAGATTTCCTTTGTCTCCTTTCTTAATCTGTGGGAAGAGAATCAAACTGATTGGGTGAGAGACTCTCAAGGTGTTATCTTAAAATACAGAAAAACATGACGCACTATGAAACAACGAATCAGTTAATGCCTATCCCTAAGAACAAACAAATGATTGCACTTTTTTCTCCATAGCAATAATGGCAGTATGCGTGTGTGAACCCACCAGGTCGTCTCTGGCTCGGTCCATCTCGGTGCTCCTCTGGATGGAGGCGTGAAACTTCTGGTGGCTGGCGAGCTGCTGCCCGATGGCTGCAGGATCATCTCCCCAGGCAGCAGTTTCAATCAGACGCTGAAACAGCAAACAGGCGCAGAAACATGCTTTACTCATCATGTTTTACCAATCAACTGCACAGCAGAAATACACAAAGACACAAAAGTTCAGTTGTCAGTGTTTTTTAAAACATTTGCCTGATATGCACTACATGTCACCAGCAGGTGGTGGCAGAGAAACAAGTGGGACCAGATTTTTATCTCTTTTTTTGGAGGGTGAATTTATGAGCCTCTTTCACTGAAATCATCTCAGGAATATAAAAGAAGAAAATTGGCCTGAGAATTAAAGACTAAACAAAAGCTTCTTTTCTTTTCTATTTCCCTGCAGCGCTTCCCAACAACATGTGCACATCTTGTGCGCTCTTTTTTCTTTTGAATCTTCAGTTAGTTGATACAAGCCTCACCACTTCAACCCAGCATCTGACAGCACATAGTACTGGAATGCTTTCATGTCTGCACTGTGTAAAGGTTGTGTGCACGAGTTCTTCAGTGAGTTCTATCAGTCAATTCACTGGCATGGTTTAATCCTTTTGCTTCTAGCTTTTAAGTATGACTGACCCCATTTAGGCCAGAAAAGTGGCTGAAAAAGAGCTATTTTAATGCATCGAGCTGCCATGCTTGCACTGTCCTTTAGCTTTGCTTTCATTTGTTTGCAAAGTGTCTGCATTCCATTGATGTACATTTCAGATTTTTTAACACCAATGGAAAATCAGATCCATTTCATTGATTACAAATATAATATGTACGAAATCTAAAAAACAGAGAGAGATTCTGGAGGCTGGTGTAACATTGTTATGACGCTTGAGAGTGAAATCAAGATGCTGAACACTTTATACTGAAGGAACAATCTGCAATCGAAAAACGGGTCACCAAAGATAAAAAGGCCGAAGAGGAGCCTCCTCTCCCTCTCAACACTCTCGCTGTCTTTAAATAAAAAGAAAAAACTCTGTCTGAGATATTAATGTTTTATGATGCTGTTCAGGGTTTGTTTACATCAGCCGTAAACGTCAAAGTGTCATCTGTTTAGAACCACAAAATGCAAATCAATAACTCAGTCTCTACACAGTCACATGACTCTACACCGTGTGCTCAAAAAAACCCACATAGGGTCTTTAATCATCTTCAAGATCATTTTAAGGCCTTGAATTTAGAACATTTCCAAAACTTGCAGACACCGTGTTAATTTGTTTTTTGGCTATTATTATGCAACAAGAAATGCAACGTTGTTAGCTGCCGATGAGAAGTTCCACTCCTCCTTTCTCCCATTCTGCACTGACAGGATGAATACTGATGCCTTGCTGAGATGAAACGTTTTCAATGAATTATGCATTAAAGCGTTGCACTCGTACTTGCAAATGTGCTACAACATTTCTAAACACTAGTACTTAATAATGTTCAGAACTTCACAGTCTGTCTTTGGGCAGGCCACACTTATGGCTAAATGATACACATGCAACAATTAAACCTGATGTTTACATCAACTTCTCTGTTACATGACCAGGCAGATTGTGTGTGCGTAGCTGTGCATGCGTGTGTGTCCACCTTGTGCTGTGCAATCCAGCCCATAGCATCTTGGAAGCTCCTTCCAGGCTCCTCCCAGGCTCCGGAGCTCCCTCTGTTGCTCCTCCTCCTGTTCATGGTGCCTGACATGGCCATGTGGACCCCCTTCAGCTGGTCCTTACACATCTCCAAGCTACAGATTAGGGAAGTGACAAAGCACATTTAGCAAAACCTGTATGTATATTATATCAGTTACATATAGGATTAAAATAAAAGGAGAAATGAGAAGAGAGAGAAGTCTTCCTCACGTCCTGACTACGTTGTCATTGGGCTGTCCCAGTTGTCTCAGGTCCATCGCGCAGCTCTTCAGCTGCTCTATGGTCTCCTTTGCCTTCATCATGTAGCGCTCTGCATCACCTGGGGCATTGCCCTGCACGAGCAGAAACAAAACACTCAGAGAAGTGTACAAAACTACTGCGCAGAAAGAGAAATGCAAAAATATTCCTCCTTTTATATTCCTGTGAAAAGATTTTCTAATTTTTCTAAAATGAGAGAGAACCAAACATTCTGCACAGTGCTTGTCACTTTATCCAACTCATTTAATGTCTGCCAACCAAAAAGTTTAATGAGTACAAGTACCTCACAGTGTGCTCCTTCTTTTTTTTATGCAAATATAACTCCAGCTTTGTGTTGCGCAAAACCTTTGTTGATGCTTTTACCTGCTGGGTTTTTTGGTTGTGACGCAGAGCCAAACACTCTGTCTTTGTTTGCTGTCGCAACTGCAGCACTTAGATTACAGTAGGTTTGTGTTGAGGTGCCAAAAATGTTAAAATTCAAACGAGAAACTCCATGAGAAAGATCATGAGACTGGATATTTTTACACACATACAAAGATGCACTTCTGGTGAACTTTGCAGAAAAGCAAGAAATTCTGTAACATGAAGCTGAGGAGGCGTGTGTGTGTGTGTGGTATGTGTGTGTATGCGTGAGCTGTACATGTCTGCAGAACTGATCGAACACTGTAAAGGCATCGGTGGATTCATTGACAGTTGAAATATCACTCAAGGTGTTTGGCTCTTAAAACAAGTCTGGGTCATATTACATGCTCTGACACATGTATGAAGGCCTGCCCATCCAGTTACTCCATTTACAGCCAAACAACATTTCTGTCATTCTTTCTGCATCTCTTGCCAGCAGAAGTGACGATACAATCTAATGCTTTTCTTTTCAAATGAAAAACTACAGTATGAGCGCTGACCCAGACAGGCTTTTATCAGCAGCGCTGAAGGAAAAGAGCCAATAGGTTGCATTAAAAAATAAGTCATGACTCACAGACTGAAGGGCATATTCGGATTTCTTCAGGTACTCCTGGCACTGGCCCTGCAGGATCATGGCCCTCTGGTGGATGGCGCTGAGGTTGGAGCCACTGCAGGGGGCAGCAGAGTAAACTCACCATTAATCTCTTTCTAACAATAATCTTCAGATGCATTATTTGCCTTAAGCCACCAAAACATCACCATTTTGACCAGTAGTTCCCACCTTTTCTAATATGTAAGCCCTTTAAATGAAGCTATGTCTGCTTGCAAACTCGTGACATGTTGCACATGATAGTTTGACCAAAGAGAGATTGTCTCTTTTCTTTGATGGCTTTATTTGAATATTTTTTGCAATCAGTATTTCACAAAAAAGATACACTTTGTCAGAAAAAGATCATAGAAATTTGTGCAGCAGACCTGTTTTTTCTTCTTTCTTATCCTGTTAATCGTTTTGTGACCCACTAAGATTTATCATGAAGGAACCACTGAATGTCCTGATAATCTCCTAGAAAGAACTTTACATGCATCTGGAAATTTGTCTTTAGTTCGTCACAAATAGTAGCGAAAGTTGACAAAAAATACAGATGACACAGTTGATCGTGTTTCTCAAAAAGTGATAAAATGATGTATTATCCAAAAATGTGTGTAGGTAAGGAGACACAGTTTCTAAACAAAGTCAGATGTATGTTGGCATTTTTCTACTGCAGCTGTTATTTATCAGCCGAAACACTTGCTGATAACGATATATCTGTAAAACATCCACAAAACTATTGTGCAACACAAGACAAAAAAGTGCTGGATGCAAAATGAAGATCAAATCGTCGGCACCCTTTTCTGCTTTGCACAAATTTATTATTAAAGCTTTTGGTGACAAAGACCTTCCAGAGCATGAGGATAACAACATATCTGTCATAAGCTCATATGAGCTGATATATATATATAATCAACCTGACACACATGTTTCTGGAATAAGTGAGTGATCGACCTGCAGCAGCAGGAACTTCGCACTTCAAAGTGAGCTATAAATCAGACTGAGCATTCCTCTGCAGGGAGGGACTCAGCTGTGCAGAGAAGAAGCTGATTTACAATTAAAAAAGAATAATCTGTACAAACAGTCATTGTTAAGACCCTGAGACATTCTCACAGTGGCATTGTTTTATCACTGCATCCTATCTGTTATTTAATTAAGGAACAGGTATGGTAACTCCTTCAACAAACAAATGGCATGTACACTAGCTCCAGTCTTTGCAAACTTCATGCTATCATAAAGTATGTACAACCTTACTTTAATTTATATGGAGAGTGGAGAATTAAGGCAATTAAGAGTACTGAGTCATACAACACAGTTTCTGATCTCAATGAAACGGATGTAACTGTCAGGTTATCTCTGAGATCAGACCTGTGGAATTTACAGAAGTAAAGCATTATGATCCCTGCCATGCACTTGTGTGGTAAACTCAGTATTTGCTCTGCAGATGCCAGAGCTTTTAGGCTTAATGACTATAATGTATACAGGGATAAAACAGACTGTCATGATTAATCTTTAATAACATGCATCCTTCTGCAGAGAGGAGAACAAAATGTCCCCCACCTGCTTCACAGAGACAGGTAACAGGTGGCAGCGCGCAGATTACATAGCTTGGTTGTAAACTGAACCAGAAAATGAATTCATACCTCATTCCGCCGCCCATGCCGCCTGACATTACGGTCATCGTGCCGCCTGACATTCCGCTCATCATACCGCCTGGCATCATGCCGCCTCCCATGCCGCTCATCATGCCGCCTCCAGAGGACTTTGAGAAGGTGTAGGTGTATCCGTCCATGTAGGGGTCGTATCCATTACCGCCTCCGTGCAAGACCTCGCTCCGTGCGTAACTTTGGGTCAAGTCACCTCTGGATCCGACCCTGCGGCCCATGTTCAGGGCCTTCTGAGAGCCGTACAAACTCATTCTGACAAGGAAACGACAACCACAGCCACTCTGGAAGCTACCAGGCGGAGAAGAGGCGCAACAAGTCTCCCTGTCTCCACCTGTCCGTCCCGGTCGTTCTGGCTCACACTGACGCCAGTCTGCAGGAGAGGACCGTTTTTGGAGGCGGGTGACCACACCTCTCTGTCCCTCCCCAACCTGCGGAGCCAGAAAAGCTCTCCATGCCACTCCCCTCCAAGCAGCTGGAGGCACACTGTGTTTGGGCTCCAGCAGTTGTATTGTTGTGAGGACCAATTTCACTTTCAGACAAGTGGGGACACTTTTGGAAAGTTATTATATTTTAAAAAGTGGGGACATGTTTGAAAAGTGATGACGTTTCTGGAAGGTGGAGTGTTGCTGGAAAGTGGGGGTGTTCTGGAAAGCAAAGACATTTTTTTTATAAAGAGGACTATTTGGGAAAATGGGGACAAATCCAAAGTGAGATCATTCATCGATCATGTTTTAAAATGAAATGTATGCATATTGCATATGCATTTGTATGCTGTTATTTGCATATGTCGATATCCTGAAACACTAACATCTGCAATCTGCAGTAGCTCACTCTCTTTCTTAATTGGCAGCTGTAAAAGTCAAATACCTCAGAGGCAAACTGCTGCAGTGACAGATTACACATCCACCTGTCCAATTTCAATTAAAAAAAAAAAAATCATCTCTGGCCTCTCCTCCTCACGTCTTTTCAAAACTTTCCCTTTACTCAACACGCCCGTCTTAACTGCTGTCTTTCTGTCTCACCTACTGGGAAAAAACTCATACACTACTTAAACGCTTGCCTCCGGCCAATGGGTGGGACTCACAGGAAAAACAAGTTTGGCAGCTGCTCTTGAATTGTCAAAACTTTGGCTGAATTTTACGATCACAGTTCAAAGACTGTTCAAATGCTGTAAATGGAAAAGCATAAAGTAATGAAAACAGTCACAATAGATTACTGATCAGTGCTTTTTTCAGACATGCCCCATTATTTTGTTTATGTGTATCATTCATTATATATCATATGTTTAATGCTGAATTACAGTTACTAGAATACACAGGTGAGTCCTCTGCAGCCTCACTTACTGAAAGTGTTCCCTTTCACTTTTCTTGATATGAATCTGTTATGATGTTATTAATAATGCAACTTATCAACTTATCTTAGCATGCATTATGCCGATGAATACAAACAAAGTCAAAGTCAAAGTCAAAGTCCATCCATGCACTCATTGATGCTCCATGTGTTTTGTTGTTTTCACTGTGTGTGTGTGAACATGTCATCATGGCAAAATGTGGTCCTGGAGACACCTATTGTAGCTGGAACCACTACAGAAGTGGTTGTGGGTACTTTGCCAGGTGTTTATATGTTTGCCTTTCTATTTCTGAATGCACCTTGTCACCGCAATGGCGTCACAACCGTGTGAGACGCAGTCACGAAACTTTGCAGGTGTGTAGTTGAGATCAATATGGAGGCCAAGTTTGAAAATGGGTGTGCATGAGAGCTGAGTACTCACATAATAGTTATGACAGCGAGTAGTCAAGGTGGGAACATCAATATGCTGACAGCCATTGCAAGATAGTGTCTAATTAGGTCATTTAATATCCTTGAACAGCTGTTGTGTTTCAACAGAGGTCACATAAAGACCACTTCACACTTCACATCATTTGATTTGCAGTCTTCGTCTGTCTGCAGGCACTGTGACCTTCTTCAGCAGCTTGAAATTAGCTGGTATAATGGAACATCTCTGGCAAATAGTGCTGAGAAATTTGATGAGTTAGACCATAAACTTCAGAGGCAGACTACACGAGTGTGAAGCACACACACTTATTCCCAAGCTCCCCACTTAATTCTCCACTCGGCAGATGCAAATTTCCATTTTAGTTTCCTTCTCCGTACTGAGTAAACAGCAGTGCACTGTAGCTGTGATCTTTTTTAGGTCATGCCAGCAGAATGGCTGGAGTGACGGCAACACCGGTCAGTTCACCACTTTGGTCCAGACTTAGATATCTCAACAACTATCAGATGGACTGCCGTGAACAAATACATTAAAATGTATGACCGAACACATGCAAAACTAACGACATCCCATCATCTTCAACTCTAATTTGTGCTGTGGGACAAATGTTAGCATCCTGACACAGCAAACAAAGGTGGTGAACATGGTTATCATACCCGTTAAACATCATAGCCTTTAGCTTAAAGTTTTGTTGTGCCTCAGCACAGCCTCACAGAGCTGCTAGCATGGTTACAGACTCTTAGTCTTCTTTTCCTCTGACCGGGGTCTTCGAGAGTTCTTGCCAAAACAGCAGTACAAATTACACAGGATTAACAATTTACAGAAGCATGCAGAGCACGGAAAAAAAACGGCTGGCTGCACAGAATACAGAAAAAAATGAATCCAAATGGTGTTTCTGCAGTTTTTGAGTCAAGAGTTTTCATGTTTCACACTTCACAAGCTTGTCTTGGTAGAGATGCAGCGCATTTACAGTCAGTATTTCCTTCTGACTTTGACCTTATAGTGCACTAGCAAGTAATAATAATGGCAAAAATGATGACAGTAATAATATCTGATTGTCAAGAGCTTGAACCCAAACCCTACATTAGTCTCCCTATATCCCTCTAACTATTGAAGAATGTAGCATGTGTGTGTGTGTGCGTGCGTGCGTGCGTGCGTGCGTGCGTGCGTGTGTGTGTGTGTGCGTGTGTGTGTGTGTTTGAGGGTGTGTGGGATTGGCAGGTATGTGCATGATCATGCAAGAGTGAAAGTATGAGAGGGAGAAGCAGGAACGGGTGTATCATGGAGTGTCTGTTTGCTGTTTATGATATATTGCAAACAGTTGTTTTCCACTCACTCAAGCATAATTGCAGACTTGGGGTGGATGACTGGGTGCACAGGAATTTTTACCCATCATATTTGGGATTTGACGATAAATCCTGCAGCTCTGCTCACAGACTCTGCACTTTATTAGTATCGACTTAGTGTTTGAGCTTTTGTGCGCTCACTGTGAGTGACTGACGAAGATGATAAACCGCTCTAACATTTTTCTCAGGGAAAAAATTTCCAACCTTACCGTCATGCTGTTCCCTTTGGCAAATGACATTCAACAACATGCCTTTGCCTGCATATAAATTCACACGGATACACACCATTCACCAAAATGGCATTCCAGTGGTGGTTTTCTGTATTTAAAAGCTACACTTTGTGTCCTAATTTGCAGCTGTGAAAGTTCTGGTGTCGCTTAAAATGATAAAGTATTGAACTTGAGTCTGCATGACCCTGTTTCAGAGGGTTAAGTTCGCTTCAGAGGAAAGGCCAAATTAAGACAAAAGAAGGGGTTGTCATAGCCTGGTGCATATTGAATCTGCTGCACAAACACCTTTGAAGCAATCATTGAATTCAACACATTCACTGTATGTGGGTCTTTTTTTTCCTCTGGCTAAGAGGTGAATAACTTTTGGGTGTGTATCTGAGGCGTAGTCCCAGTGTTCCCACCCATTCCCATCTGCTGTCATTCCTCAACACTGGAGACAGGATAAGGCTTGTACACTTTAATGGGTTTGTAAGGATGCCTGACACATCACAGGGAATGTGATGTGGTGTGCGTGTGCAGAGGCTCTCTTGTTTGTAAGGCTCAGGGGTAGAAAATGTTAGAAATATTGTGGAGTGCTGACATTAAAGAGTGGATTCAATCTGTCAAAGGCAACATGAAGTTGTTTAATTCCTTTCTGACTTTTCTGGAGTTTTTGCTTTCTCTCTGAAAATCCTTCACATGAGACAGAAGGCAGAAACCGCTCACCGCTCATGTTTGCATGCATGTAAAGCATTTATCACAGTGAGCTAAAGAAAACAGACCTGTTGCCATCCTGCAACAATGCACATTTCAAATAATCCAATGGGCAATTAAAAGGTTTAAGGCATATGAGAATTTCCCCAACATATAGCCTGAAGGAACGCTTAACCGCCAAGTTTGACAACAGTTGATGTGTGTATGGGGTCAATTCATGTCAGCCTCAGAACCACTGCATGCTTTGATTCAATAGCAGAATGAGAATGTAACAGAGGAAACCTGTACTTGTCCTCATTGAGCCATTTCACCTTTTCAGATTGATATTAATAATATTAATTCTATATTCAACGCCCTGCTATGACCTCCAACTTGGTTTTGTCCCACAGGTGAGCTGAAGCTGCTTGATGAATATAGACTCAACACCCAACAACACACCCATGACTGACTGGAATCAAGACAGGAATGCTTTTCATTAAAGCTGCTATCAAATGGGACCCACTTTAACAACACACATAGACACAAACACAACTATCTCATGTTAGCAGTGCTGTGCTGACTCATACAGCATCACAACAAGTACCAACAATCCATCTCTTTTGAGAGGAGGAGCGTTTTAATTGTTTTGCTTTGTTTTTTTTTCAGTGTCTGAGGGGCTGTCTCATCTTGTCAGCTGCTTGGCGTCTTCAGCCTAAATGCCCTGAACAAAGTGTGCGTGTGTGTGTGTGTGTGTGTGTGTGTGTGTGTGTGTCTAGGGAAAGTTTTCAGTCATTAAACTGAAGGATTAAAATTGGTGATGAGTAATGGCGATAATAGCTGCTATTCAGGGTGTGGCTGTTTGTCTAACATTGTTCTCAGGATTCAGAGATATAACAGGAAACCTGGAACATGAGTAAATCATCTTCATGACTAGATTTAAGTGTTCAGTTAACACCTGTTTCACATCGAAATACAGTCACTTTCACAATTTAGCCCCAAGTTTCAGATGTCTTTTGATCAGCTAATAGCCAAATCAGCGCTTGCTGGGATCTTTCCAGTATTATGAGAAGAGGACTCTGTCATTAAAATTGTCGTAGTTCACACACGTATGTCAAATATCTGTCAAGCTAATTACAACAATATTGCTATAAAAGGTCACATAACAAACAAAAAGCAGAGCCGGTTATGCATCCATGCATGGGTGCAGCCCTGCCACGTCTTCTCTGCTCAACACCCTCAAGCGTAATGGCATGTCAAGGTAACATCCATGCCTGCACCTGCATAAGCAGGTGGTGCAGACAGGACAAACGCAGGTAATTATGCAGGTAAATCAACAATCAGCACGTTGTTTTTTTTGAAGATAGTAAAAATAAGGCTTTGATGATCCTCAGAGGGAACACCACCACTGATTCTGAGTCCAGTACTGAATCATTTCATGAATCTGCTCCTTACAGAGTCGGCTATAACATTTTGCTGCACTTAATGGTGTGGCCCAGAATATACTATATATGTGACATGCTTCCCATTTATCATTCTGGCTAGACCCTCTGGATACAGGAAAGCCACGTGTCCATAATTCACAGAGCATTGGTCACTGAGCTGCTCACACAGCTTACACAGCCACACAACATGAGGTCTGCAGATTCACTGGAAATCTTCTTAAGCTGGTTCAACTAACAACCCTGTTTGCAAAAAAAAGTCTGGAAACTGTGTGAAGCATAAATAAAACTGGATGTGATAACT
Source organism: Chaetodon trifascialis (assembly GCF_039877785.1). Lineage (NCBI taxonomy): Eukaryota > Metazoa > Chordata > Actinopteri > Chaetodontiformes > Chaetodontidae > Chaetodon > Chaetodon trifascialis. Next base: position 24,885,901 of record NC_092059.1, on the reverse strand, counting down.
TGCTTATCCTTGTTGTAGACTCAATTAAAACAGCACAGACTATATTTAATGTTTCACCTCATCACCTTCATTGATCTTTGTAAGTACCTGCTTATTCTGAATTTGATGCAACAACACGTTTGAAACACGTTGGGACAGGAGCAATTAAAGACTGGGAAAGATGTGGAATGCTCCAAAAACACCTGTTTGGAACATTCCACAGGTAAACAGGTTCATTGGTAACAGGTGAGAGTATCATGATTGGGTATGAAAGGGACATCCTGGAAAAGCTCAGTCGTCCCATCTTCTTTGGAATAGAGGTTGCAGAAACTGTGTTAAAAATGTTAAACATAACTGAACTTTGAATCAACAACTGTTCAGTTGTGATTCGGTTGGATGTCAGATTTGCTTTCTTTTCCTCAGTTTTTAGAGTTGGCTCTTCATTGACATGAAAGCCTTACAGCTGCAGCAGAGTACAGACAACATGCGAGGCTGCTCCCACTGACTTTATTAAATAATTGGTGTCTGGGGTTAAGGGCTGAATTCAATACTAACCTTCTTTATGCTTAGCACTGTTTTCATTATCATGAAAAGAAACACCAATGACTTATCTTTAAGCATTAAAGACACACCAAGTTCCCATTGTAAGTATTCTCTTCCAACCACAAAACACCAGGGTCTCTGCAGAGTTTCAGCTGTCAAACACTGCATGGGAAGTCTGCTGAAACAGAAACTTCCTTTAATTAGCTGGGGCTAGTTGATTCAGCCAAATATTTCAAGTCAAAAGAATTCATGACAAGTGGACCCGGGAGTGGTCTGAGGTGAGTGAACTTGAAATTCATAATAGCTTGATTTCGTTAAATTCCTGTGTGATGTTGTATCTTCTTTTAAGAACAAGCATAAAGTATCTCATTAGCGTTTAATTAGTTAACTTTTTAGATTTCTTTATAGAATTGCATTTGCATGAGATTGTGCTCCTCACACATTTTGATATATTGAATTCTAATATTTCCCATGTAAATTGCATATTTACTATTCTGAATGGTTACATGAATGTTTTGTGCATCACTCATTGCAAGTACCAACAAAAGAAAGAATGAGGAGATATTCTGCAAAGGATTAATTAGACTCTGAGCTTAATAAATTCGGGAATTGTTATCAGCTTGGAGCTGGATCCAAAATCCAACCAGCTATTGGAGCCGAAAACTAGTGACAGGATAAATGCACCTCATGCTCAAACAGTTTGCCTCATATGAATGATAAAGAGGAAGAAACATAAAAAGACAAACAGCCATCGCAACCAGAAAGACATGCAGCACCTTCCACTGGCACCACATGACAGAAGCCAACTGTTCTTTATATGCGACTCATGTTTTTTCTTTTTTTTCTTAATGAAGCATAATTCTGCTCATGTCCTTTGGATTTGTTTTGGATACACAGGCTATTTGCACACACTTTAAATGTTCTGATACTGACTCTGCGGTGGAGGTTAGGGTGGAGCCTGGTACGTAGCAACCAGAAACCAGAAGACACACACACACACACACACACACACACACACACACACACACACACACACACACACACGCTTGTGGAAGAGTCAAGACTTTCATTCTGGAGGCAGTCATAAATTTTTAATAGAGAACATTGAATCATAGGGTTTGAGAAAGAAAGAGAGAATGAGCTCTTATTCTTGTGTTCGCACCTGTGCAGGTGTGCGTGTGGGAGAATGAGCATATAGAGGAGGCAGGGAGAAAGATAAGACTCATTCATCGCCCGAGGGACTTTGCATCAGAGGTGAAAGAGGTGACTGTGCAGGCAAACAGGAGCTGAGAGGAGCTCTGTGCTCAGTTTTAACACGGCTGCCTGCGTCTCCCATGTTTCTTGCCATGTTTATGTATTAGTGCTGAAATTGCAGGACATCTAAGTATACCAATAAGAGATGTTACAAATAAGAATGCATGCGTCCACTGTGTCATGCTGCCTGGTTTCATGCAGAATGAGTGGAGAGCAGGCTGGTTACAGGCTGCTCTAGCTCACTGATCGTGTGACAGAAGAGTACCTGTGCAGCAGGGTGACATGGATATGCCTCTGGGGGTATGGAGACAGAGACAGGGAGGGGAAGGGGGGGACAGGGTGAATGAATGGGAGGGAGGGGCCATCAGAGAGTTGTCACATGACACCTGAACCAATCTGGGTCACTGGTCTATTGGAGACAAACGATGCTGCTCCACCTGCTTGTGCACAGCAGAATTCTTTCACTTCAGGCCGGTCAGTCGAGTAAAAATCCTCTCTGATGTAATGTCACTTCATTTGGAGCCTTAAAGGACCATGGTGAACTTCTTGCATACCTGAACCTATTCACTACAAATCTCGCTCATGTTACATGTCTGTTTCGCGAATCATGATGCAGTGGTTTACATTTTTGAATGAGTCTTACCAACCTTCCAATGAGATCTGCTTATTTCACTATATGAAAATCGACATCACTTCAGACGTCACACACTGTGAGAATCATGTTCTTTTCTCATTGTCACACTTAGATTATCATCAAATGGTACTGCAGCCGTAAGTGGACTCCATCAACATCACAATAACATACAAATACGATGTTTATTGTGTTAAATCGGTATCTTAACGTTGTCTCTAATGTGTACAAGTTGAGTTTAATATTAAACTGACAACCGTTTATCAATCTGCCTTGTGCTTCTTCATCTATGCTGGTTGCCTGATAACCTCATGGTGACAGAAAGACTGCAGGAAGACCCTCCACCCGGCTGTGTTTGCCAAGAAACAGCTACAGCATGTGTTCAGAGGTATTACCTCTGCAAGTGTTCAACAAAATATTATTTTACTGACAGTTATCTGCACACACAAACACAAAGAGGAGACAAAAACAGGAGTTGCAGCATCTTCTTAACTGAACTGACCAGTAAGTCTAAATTGCAACTTGGCCTATTAAAAATGTCCTGCAGGGGACACTGAAACACAACCCGCTCTTTTCGTTACTATGCTCCTCATCTACTCTTGGAAAGAAACCAATTAAGCACATTTCTTGAAACATTAAACAGTTCCTTAGGAACGCCTATGCGCATCAATAAATCATGTTCATTTGGATACATTAGTAAAATTACCATAAAGTAATTGCACAACTGCTAACAGTGACAGTTTAATTCAGCAAAATTTAATTGAATGTAATTTAATTTAACTTAATCTAATTTAATTTGTTTGCCTTTTTTGAAATGGTGCATGTTTGGGGAGGGGGCTCACATTCTGTTTAGAGCTCCATGAATGCCTCAGCCATCTCTGGTATGTGACATAATATGGGTGTGGTTAGCAGTGACAGAAGGCGCACACACACACACACACACACACACATACACACACACACACACACACACACACACACACACACACACACACACACACACACACACACACACACACACACACACACACACAGCCTCCTCAACTTATTCTCAGCCTCCTCCCCCTTGATCTTAAATCTTAATAAGTCTCTGAGGAGGAGGAGCAGGCTGGGGTGAGGAAGGAGGTGAGAGCGAGATGAGTGTGAGAGCTGAAGACAAGTTGTCACCTCTCTGTTACCTTGTCAGCCGCACCCTGAACACCAGCACCATGTCATTCTGATGCATCAAGAGTGTTTGCCATCAGGTTATTACACACAAGACGACATCTCCACACACATGCACGCACACACATGCACGTACGCACGCATGCACACACACGTCTTCTCACATTATCTTGGCTGCAGGCCTCTCACAGGGAAAATCTGTCACTCACTTGGATCTCAAGGTCACTCACAGTCATTTGGGGCCAGCTGCAGCCACATCAACACACAGGCTTCAACATTCATGTCCCTTCAAAGACAGCTGAATCTCAGCGCTTTGCTTCATTGCAAACTGACAAACCAGCAGCTCTACTTTATTTTCTGCCTTGTTATTCTGCAGAAAATCTAATTAATGGAGACCAACTGATGTAGGGTGATCGCTTAACGCCCCCTCGCGGCTGACAGGCAGCACATCATCCAAAAGCCTTGACGTCCTCCTATTGTCTCCTCAGACCAGTAACTAATACTGCCTATTTATATGACGGTTATGAAAAAAAAAGCACATGACGCAAAACAGCGTCCGTGGGACGGTCCGTGAACGCATCACCACTAACCGCCTTTTGAAAAGCTGCAGCAAAATTTCAACATGATCATTTTGTCATAAATCATATTCAGTCGATGGAAAACGCAAATGATTAAATGATACTAACAGGGTTGATATTGAGTGGAGAGGGCACAAAGGGGATCATTGTTGCTTGCAGATGCCCGTCAGTGGTGCAGTCGCCCTTTGAAGGTTCTCCAATCGCAGCGCATAGCGCGACCGAGGGAGGGCGGGGCTTGGTCTCCCCCCATCTCTGCTCCAAGCCCTGCTTTGGCACCATGTCCCATTGACTAGACGGTGACCAACCAAGCAGCATATCCCACCACGTCGCTGAACTGAACGCCATCAAAGTGGGCAGGTGATGAGTGGGGCTCGGGTGAACTAGAACTGAGAGACTAAGTGATGCGCACCTCCAGGAGGTCACAGTTTGGACAGGTTTGAGACCTGTGGCGCTCATGGATGAAAGACCAGCAGATGTTTAGTGGATCCCAGTGTGGACGAAGCTCCGTTTTCCATTTCTACACAACCAGCAGGCCTGGCCCCGCTCAGCTCCACATGGATGGATCCCGCTGCAGGAGCTGTGCTCGTGGAATACAAAGCCCATGCTGGTGAGCATGCCCGCCTGTCCGAGCCCACTCCTCTCCGGGAGCCTCTCCACAGCCCTCTCCTCCTGACACAGTCTCTCTACTCGGACACCCCCTGGTCGCTTTGAGTCCCCTCGCCATGAGGACGGCTGCTCGGTGATTCGGTGCCTCTGCGCGGATTGGAGACCCCCATATTTGGATCGGGCTTTTGTTGGCGCACACAGGATTTATCTGCACTGTGGGCTTTCTTTGTGTCAAAGGGCTTAACGCAGAGTGCGCGGACGGCAACAGAGCGGGGGCTTTGCTTCGCCCGCTGTTGCGCCCAGCTGCTCTCTTTGTGGCGGGGCCGTGATGGCAGCCGGCCGCCCGGAGGCGCAGGACCACCCGCCAGAGAACGGCTTCACCCCGCTGGAGCACCCAGTGCCCCGGCTGCTGCCGCACATCGACGGCTCGGTTCTGCCGTCCCTGGGGGGCTTTGGGAAACATCAGAAGCAGCTCGTGGTCCTGACCTGGATACCGGCATTGTTCATCGGCTTTAGCCAGTTTTCGGATTATTTCCTCCTGGCACAGCCCAATGGCACGTGCGTGCAACCTCTCGCGAACCACAGCAACTGGACCGCGGCTGCCCCGCCGGTCACCGTCACCGCTGGCGCGCCCGCGCTGCAACTCAAAGACAACGGCACCGGGGAGGGATACGGCGACGGCAGCAGTATGCTGTGCGCCTGCAAGGAGTGGAGGCTCGAGCTGCAGACGGGACTTAGTCAAAATGTGGTTACCAAGGTAACGAGTGAGCAGCAGATAGACCCACATTGTAATCGCTCTGTCAGAGAAGAAAGCTCTCTGTTCCTCATCATCATCCTCACCACCGTGTGTCTTCATCGTCCCTGGCACTCACTTTAGAGCAGAGCCTTAAACACACATAGTAACACAGCTGATTGACAAGTTACCCACTGACCTCAATATGAGAGGACGTGTGTGTGTGTGTGTGTGTGTGTGTGTGTGTGTGTGTGTGTGTGTGTGTGTGTGTGTGTGTGTGTGTGTGTGTGTGAGCTCAGAGAAGAAAGCAGCTGTTGACAAACTGGGATGCATTGTGTGTGTGTGTGTGTGGCGTTGAAGTCATTATTAGTGAGACTATTTTACAACAGATTCTGGCAAATCACAGAAAATAATCAGTCATTGGTGTTCAGTTGAGTGGACCTTGCTTCACTGGGCCAGGCTGGATTACCAACTGGGCAAAGTGGGCAACTGTCTCAGAGCTGGAGAACTAGAGATGCACCGATAAAACCTTTCCCGTCGCAATGCTAAGTCTAGTATCTCACCTCGATATATGTGCATTCTGGTACCGATCCAGCGAACAGAGTGGCTCGCTGTTTCCAAATTGCGTCCCCTGCTGTGACTTAATGAATGTAACTAATAGAAGAAATTGAAATTTAGAACGACATTGAGGAAAAAAATGCATTTAACATGGACTGTTAAGTCTGGCCAATATCCTGATCGGCTTAATGAGGATCGGTTCATCCTTGCCCAGAACTCCAGGGGCCCTGAAAGCTCCAGATTTACTGTGCATCTGGTTTGTGCTAATTTAACTGTGAATGTATTTGGGAGTATGCCACATTAAAGGCATTCTTGTGCCTCATCTCATCCTGATGCCGTGTTGTGAGGAGGGTCTCTATGTCAAAATACAGTTGTAAAACCTTTATTATTCCATTTTTTATGCTTATAGGTTGCATGTTCATACAGTTTAATCACATAACAAGAGAGCCAATCTGGAGCCAGGTCTAGCAAAGAATAATGCACAGGGAGTGGAAGGAATGGGGCCCCCCAGGACCCCTAGAAGGTTAATCCTGCCATGCTCTTGTGTAAAATCTAAAACTTCAATAGCTGATTTTTGCTTGGAATTTAGTTTAGACCGCAGAATTTTCTAAAGCAATAAAATTGTACAGCCATCACAGTACCATCGCTCAGCTCTGGCATGTGCGCATGAGTGCTGTCTGTTTTCTCAGATAACGTTGGTGTTAATAGTCCGTGCATAATAAACCCATACTGGCTGCGTTCTCCACATCACCACCGGCCATTTCACAACCAAAAGCATAAGTCATAACCAATAATCATCTCCTTCTACCCTCTCCTCTTTGCTCCCCGGCACAGTTGGAGGCTCAGCGGGGAGTTCTGTAAACCATTGTTAAACACCAACACTATTTTCACACACAGCTGAATCTCTCCGCTGGGCTCTCGTAGATACTTTTAGGGTCATGCACAAATATAGAGTACACATCGTGCTTCCACATGTGTCTTTGGCTGAGTTTCAGAGGCTGAGAGCTGTGGCGGTGTGTGCACTGACCCATGGGCTCAGAGGAAAGAGTGGAAAGCTATTGATTTCTGTTATTATAGACACGTGTCCGCATTCACATCCCTCTCACGCACATTCACGCTTGCGCTTTCTTTTTTTTCCTTCAAAATGTACATTTGAATATTTCAAAAGCGTTTGTTGCATGTTTGCACACTCGACAACCTTCATGAATTATCAAAACTGTGAGTCAGAGTTTGACGGGCCTCTGATGAGAGAAGCCCACATTTCTTGTTGTTTCTGTGCAGCTTTCAGATTAAAACTCTGCTGCTTTTGTTTAATTCCCTTTCATCTTGTTATGGGTGGTTTTCTCTGAAAAGGTGACTTGTTTTCCTCTCTCCATCTTTGTGGCTTGTTTCAGTGGAACCTGGTGTGTGACTCAGCCTGGAAGGTGCACATTGCCAAGTTCTCTTTGCTGGTGGGCTCCATATTTGGCTACCTAGTGATGGGTGTCATGGCTGACTGGTAAGCTGCCTCTTTTGTGTCTGTTTAGTGCCTCTACACAGCTTTGGTTAGTTAACCCTACACGATCCACTCACCTACAGTATTTTTATTATGCGTCTCTAAGATTTCTGCCTCTGAGCCAAAACAATGGAGGTGAATGGACTTTTCTTGATGCTCTTAAAACCTCCAAAAATGTAATTTAAACAAGTCTAAGAGTTCACACCCACGGTAGTGTGAAGCTGTACTTTGGCACAGTGGTACAGAGAGCTAAATGCTAACATCAGTGTGTGAACTTGCTCGCAAAAACAGTGCTTACAGGCTTTAGCAAGTATGTTTACCACTTCACCGTCTTAGATTAGTGTGTTAGTATGAGAAGATTTGTTAATTAATCTAATCAGTTTGGAGGTATTTGATTATCAACCAAAGCTTTGCACAAATCAGCAATTTTCACCTGATCATGGCTTTAGGTAAAATACAGTCAGTCATCCAAGTTATTTCAATTCATCCTGTGAAATCTACCCAACGGTTGTTGAGACATTTCACTTTTACACAAGAATTATGTGCCAGTACATGGTATACATGGACATATTTAACTGGATAAGTAAAAACGTTGATATGCCGGCATGAGAGGAAATGTTCCTGTGGGGACCATGAATATCTGTACCAAATTTCAATCCATCTGATATTTGTTGACATATTTCAGTCTGGACTGGCAGACATTTCCATCCATAGAGCCACTGAACTAGTGACAATGGGCCTCATGCATGAACATGAAGAACATTTCAAGTATGAAAAATTTGGCTAATGCCACAAATTCTCTGAAATCACTCGTATGTGCCACTCAAGAACAAATCAGTCTGTGTGAGTGGCTCTTGCATGAGGCCTGGTGTCCTGATTAGTCCACAGTCTTTACTGTCAACTGAGACAGTTTCTTTGGTGGAAAGTGCCGTCGGTAAAATCTGTCCAGGAGTTTCCAGGAGATTGTTGTTTTCAGACAGACGATGTTGCTTTTAAAATATTTAAATGATGCTTTTTAAAGCTGTGAGCACCACAAATGGTGTCTTGAAACATTGACATGTAAAACCAAATCTTGCCGGCTCAGTGAGACAATATGGTTATTTTTGATCGGGTGAACTGACCCTTTAAGGCTGCGCTGTGGTCACGTCTGCAGCCTGTGAGCCACCTGATTCGCCTCGTGGGAAAAAAGTCCCTGCATTGTGTTTGGGATCAGTAACCATGGAAACCATGTAAAGAAATGTGCAGACTGAGGAGGCCTCAGCTCTGACCCGACCCACTGACCTACTGACCCCCCTTAAACCAGGAAGTCCACAGAACCTGAAGGAAATGGTGGCTGGAATGGCGCCTTCACCCGCCTGCACATCACAAGCTTCATTTCTCAGTTTGTGACATTTTTAAACACTTCTCAACATCTTTCTTTTTCTGCTTCTCTCTGTTTTGAAGGTTTGGTCGACACCCAGTGTTGATTCTCTCGGTGCTTTTCATGCTGGTGTTTGGTCTGAGTGTTGCCTTCTCTGTAAACGTCACCATGTTCAGCACCTTGCGCTTCTTTGAGGGTTTCTGCTTGGCGGGCCTCGCTCTCTCCCTCTATGTGCTCAGTAAGTACATGCTTCCACTCCTCATCCCTGTCTGTCTTTTTATTTCTGCTTTCCAGCTCCTGTATTGCCTCACCTGTCCTCTGTCCTTTGTTGTGCTTTTTTAATTGATGCATGAGTAGTGTGGATCCCTGGATGGGACACAGAGGAGAACATTTATAGGGAAAAAACCCTACTGTTGCATTCTGTTGCAGAACTTAGGAGAAATATTTTGCTCGTGTCCCACAAACTGACCAGACATTTACCTAAATGACCTAAACTCTCCTCACCTTAGGATATTTACTGTCTTTGAATACTGTCCTTTAACTGTTGTCTTTTTCATGTGATTTCTTTGGTGTCTAGGACGCCCTTTACATTCTTCTCCCTCTACATGTTTGTTTGTTATAATTCATAATTCCAGTTTTACAGATAGAAAGGAACTGCTAGCTGTGTCTGGTGCATGGACTGTATTGTGCATTGTTAATAAAATGAAAAAATGAATCAGGGACAATGATAGAATTAAGTCAAAGGCTTTATCATACTATCACTAACATAGTCTGATATCTCATATTTGATGATATAGTAAAAGGTCGTCAATAAATCAAACCAAAACAAAATTGGCCTTTACTTTAAAGGTATGCTATGCAGGTTTTACCAACAGGTTAGCTGGGTTAGCTTGCCAAAGTATCAGCTTTTTCGTCACAGCACACGTAACATTCCTTCAACAGCAGCTTGCAGTGTACGTAGAAGTCGCGTTGTTGCGGTGGCGTCGAGCCACGTTTGAATGTTGTGTTTACAAACAGTAACCAACAATTCCATCATAGTGCACCTTTAACATTCGGAGACTGACATGTTCATCGTGCAGTTGCTCTTATGATTGTTCCTCCTCTGACTTGTAGTCAGCTATCTTGCCAGTCACTTAGCTTATACAGTTTGTAATAATGCATATTGTAGTATTTTCATTCTTTTTGGGACACCAGTTAGTAAGAAGTTGTAGTGAGAGCCAAGTTCTCACTAAAATTTGTAATAATAAAAATTACTAAAAATCCAGGCTTGGAACTTGACCAGGATGTCATACGATTCAAATTTCTGAGAGACAGTCTAATGTCTTTTGGGGGGGTAAACTCCACAGATTGAGGACAGTCCTGGGATAATTGAGTGCTGGTTGTAACCAGAGCAGGAGGACAGGTTGGACCAGTGTCATGTCAGCAGATACTACAGCTAAACATTTGGAAAGATGACACAGGAGTAAAGTGACGGTGGATATATGAAATGGCAGGAAACCAACACTTCTGGTTATGTATTGCACACGCTGACATGCAGACTGCAGTGGAACAGCAGCTAGCATGGACCTCAGCTATCTTTAGGTGTTTTCAGTTACTTTCAGTTGCTTTAATTCTTAAGGTTTGTGGTGCATTTTGGTGCCCTTACTTTGCTTTTTTTCATGAGAGAGCACAGACGGTCTGGGTCTCTTCTGTAGCTCTGCAGAATAGCAGCCAAGGTGTTCTTAACGTCACCAAGCTGGCTGACAGCATTTTCATTTTTCCAGAGATTGCTGTCACCCCACACTGCATTCCCCCCTGTCCCCTCTCCCTGCTGCTGTCACCTCTTTCTCACCCTCTGCAGGCCTCCTGTCTTTCAGGCCAGTAGGAGATTAGTCATACATTATGCGTGAGGCGAGGGCAGACTCTGAGCTCGCCGCTGGGGCGGGTTTTGTCCCTCTCAGCGGGGGTTCCTGATAAATCTCTGCTGAACTGCTTCTAAAAACAAACAAACAAAATGGACGCCTCCGAGCCGTCTGCCGAGAGACTCCAGAGGGTTGAGTGTAATCTGTGATGTTTCCAAACAAACACGAATAAACTTTTGTGAAGTCCAAGTGGAATGAGATTCATGTCCATCATATATGATGAGTGTAAGATGAAGACAACGCTGTAACAGCAGTATAGCTGGAGTCATGAAGGGATTTTGTGGTCAGCGTTATTGATCACATGTGGTAATTACAAAGAGTAAAATGAACAGTAAATAATGTTACAGCCAGGGCCGAGCATATGTCCAACACCCGTCAATCATTCATTTGTAATCTGCTTAGTCAGCTAACTGTCCAATGACATTTTATGTGAAGCACATTCAGTTTCAAAGCTGTTTCCACGCTGCCAATAACGCTTTGTGGGGAGATGCTGAATGTCTTTAAATGTCTTAATTTGTTGGCCCAAAAGTAGTCAAATTTCAGTACATATAGTCTAAAAATTGCTCAAATTCACATCATGGGATGGAAGGGAGCAATGGCAGATATTCCCAGCAAGCAAGCGCTCCCGTCCATCAAGCAGCTCAAGATGCTGGCTGCCAGTTTTGTGGTTCCACTTTCACTCTTTAGCGGAGTTTCTCGCTGTCTGACTGTCTCACTTTCAGATTTTCTGTTTCAGTCCCACATTAGCATCAGTTAAGACCAACAAAACAGAAATAGAAACACAAACATTAGCTAGAATTCTTCAAAGAATCGCAAAACGTAATGTTACCTGGATAACAAATGATTTGCTAACAAAACGTATTAATGGCTACTAATGTAACCTGAGCAGTGAATGACTGCAGTTAAAAACGCTCTCTATGGGCAATGTAGCACTTCTTATTTCAGTTCAATGCAAAAACTCCAGCTTTTATACTTAACTTTACTGTAAATCTCTACAGTTTGCTCATTCATGTCCCACACAGACGGACTGTGCTCGTCGCTGTCCTGTTATTAAAGTCTGTTTGCCAAATAAAACTACCTGTAATGGGAGGCAATTTTTCTATACTCCACTTGTTTGTGTGCTCCTTCTTGACAATGATGGATTGTGTGTGTGTGTGTGTGTGTGTGTGTGTGTGTGTGTGTGTGTGTGTGTGTGTGTGTGTGTGTGTGTGTGTGTGTGTGTGTGAGAGAACAGATTGTATGCATGCACTTTGAAGTGCAAAAAAAGGGGGTGTTTGTGTGAGGTGTAGATGAATCCAGGAGGAGGAACCGTCGTCTCGCTGCCACAGAATGACTGCCTTTGAAGCAAATTTACATTATGACAGCAGATAATAGACACTGCCATCCCATTAACAGTAAAAAAAGAGGCAGAATAACAGCACACTCATGCAGATGCTTGAAATTTCCAATAAACACATCCCCAAAAGGCTGAATATGTGCTGTGCTAACACATGAGCTGTGAGGAAATGCAGCCTGCTATGCACAGATTCAGAGTGGACTGAATGTATATGAAATTTGTCATTACTGTACCTCGTTTCTGCCAAGAGAGGTACAATAATCAACCGTGCAGGACAGAACCAGCGCAGTCGATCAGTTCTTTGGCAGTGACGCACTGTTTCGTTGTGTTGGCTCTGTAGATCAGCACATTGGATTTGAAATGAATAAACGGCCATGAGGCTGAAGTGTTGACCTCCAGTAGGAATTTGAAGGTGTTCATATACATACTGGATGAAACAGTTAAGCAGGACAGTGATCCTAATCATACAAACAAGGCGACCATGGATCATGTACATCCTCATCAGATGAGCAGCGACACCCTTTTTAGACAATGTCTCTTAGTTTTAAGGTGCCAAAAGTAACTGGACAAGTGGCTGTAAGGCTACCTCCTCACACACTATGTCTAAAAATACATTTGAAAGTTTCCTCAGGAACCACAGCCTCATTGATAAAGCTCTGGTTCTTCCTGGCCTCAAAACCAGCATCCTGTGGACAGGAGTATTGGTGCAAATTGCTAGAATAATAGCTTGCCTCCTGCGCAAGTAGGCAGTAGTATCATTATAAAATGCTGAGTTGAACTGCACAACAGCTGCTAGCATAGACAGCAAGGTCACTGTCTGCGATTTGTTACTCATGTTGAATTAACTGCTGGTAGTTAAGACTGATGACTTTGTGTTCTTCTGGAAAAGGTCATGTGATAGGGGCATGACTAATTAGGGAAGAACATATCGGGACTGATCCAATCAGGAAGTGGACATGGATGTCTCCATCTTTGTTTCCAGAAGTCTCTGTTTTAGGGGTTCCAAAATGCTGGAGGAGTGTGGATGCTAGACGTAAACATAACAAAAGTTATGTGTTCTTGAACAAACGCGTGGTAGCTGGGATGTTGGCTTAGATCTGGGATTGTGGTGACATTGCTAAAAAGGAGTCCTGCAGGGCAAGAAACACGAGCAGTCAGACGATCACACAGGTTGTAAACAAGCCAGCTGTTAACTTCTTATTGGGAGGAGAAAACGAAGGTGAGTGGTACGTGTTACACCATCCATCACAGTCAACAAATGCACCGTCGCGCTTGACCTACTGTACTTACTGTAGTTGTGTGTGCACACACTTTTCTTGTGCAGTGAGGGATTTTCCAGGCCTTAACTTCAGCCAGCTTCACGTCGTGTTTCAGGGATTTTTTTGCCTCCCTGGTCATCAGCAGGTGAAACACGATGATGTGAGGTCATGTGACCGACTTGGCATGTTACTGTTTGGCCCTAAAAAAATTCTTGCTTGCTTTGTCTGTATGTTAATTATCCTGCTGCGCTGTGCTGAAATTGGGGCACTGTGCATAGAAAGGACTAATCTAAAGCTGAAAGCAGCACTTTAACATGAGAGACATTGTTTCAGTTCAGACTGCGAATGCAGAAAGAAAGACTTCAAACTGTTCTGTAATGTTTAGGCTGCAGCGAGGAGCAGATCAGATAATGTAGCACACACATATGCTGCACTGTGGATGAGTGTACAGTAAGTATGCATGGTACACGCTGTGGTTGCACTGTTCCGTCTGTATTGTCGTGCCTGTCTCCTCGCAGAAAGACTCTTTCAGCCTGCCTTTTCTTTCACCCTCTGTCACCGTAAAAGCAGCTGAATTTCTATTTCTAAATCCAGCAGCACTCTTGCCCTTTCCATTTTCATTCCATGCTTCCCTTGACTCTCCTCTGCCCCATTCATCCCATCCTCCTCCTCCTGCTCTCTCTCTCTCTTGCTACCATTTTATTACTAGCAGCACTCTCACCCTCACTCTCTCATTTTCTCGAGGCTCATTTGAAATCTCTCATCGTTCGGTTATCTCTCTGCACCACGCAGCGCATAATAAACTCCACTGGAGCTGCCAGCAGAAGCTTTAGTTTGCTCTGCTAATGTGAGTGTGTTGATGTGTATGTATGTTTTGTGCATATTTGGTTGTTGCACCAATTCTGCATGGGGTTTATTAGTCTGTAATTTAGCACCTACCTCAGGGCCGTCCTGCAGGAGCTGGAAGGAAAGAGCTTGTGCCTCTTCATTCCTTTTGCTTATTTTTCTCTGTATTTTAGCACACACATTACATGTATTTCCATCTTGCTACCATGGCTCTCCATCATCCAAATTCATCTAGACAATATTATGTAAATACAAGTGTTGTTCAGGCGAGAAAGTATTTAAACGCAAACCTTTCAGGAATACTCTGGAAAGGCTGTTCCTTCACAGCAGACGGTCGATGTAGTTAGTTTAGATTTACAGCAGGGAGAAGGGCAACTCAATGCCAAAAACAAAAGCATCAAACATCCAGAGAAACTTCTCAAAGCGCTGCTGCAGCATGATCCACTTCACTCCCACTGATCCATAAGCTCCATATGTTCCCAACAATCATGGCTTCTCCATTAAATTAAATTATGCTACATCCTGTGGAGCTTTAGAGCTCTGACAAGGAGATGGTCTGTCAGGGATATGTTTTATTTAGCTCTCCTGTGGAGGAACTGTGAGTGTTTGGAACAGAGCTTTAGACTTGAGACTTGGACTTTGTCAGACTCAAGCTATGAACGTGAGGACTTGAGACTTGACTTGGACAGACATAGTGAATGTTCAACCCTGCATTAAAAATACCCAAGGGGCTGCATTGGTGGGATAGTGTTGTTTCAGGTGCGAGTGAGACAATGAAATATGATGGAGGAAGTCCAATTTAAGTCTTAGATGCATGAGTTTGAAGGCTTCTTGGATGCCAAAACACTGCAATGGTTTATAACGTTACAGGGAAGGATTTTGTGTCTTTAAAAGCAGCTGGATCGTCAGGTACACGATATAAATATGGCTTTTAGAATCAGCAGAAGTAATCTAGCAGGATTATGCACTCCTGAATACGTAAGTGGTAAATGCAGAAGCTAAGTGCATTGTGTTCTGGTGACAGCTGAACTCAGGTCAACATTTTTGCTGAAGCCCGCTGCATTGGCACCCCCACCGCATTGATAGACTGGTCTCATTTGAAATAATAAGGGTGCTGTGGTGTCCTTGGTCTGAATGTCACCTTGCTTAAGACTTGACTGCTAGACTTGACTTTAAACTTTAAAGCAAAAATAGTCACAAGTTTTGACCTGGTAAACCTCTGGGACAGTACTGGCTCATAATTGTCATCACTCACTCATCACTCATCACAGAGACCTGACAGACTTGCAATTTTCTCATAAAGGCTGTTGACTTCAAATTGTTGACAGCTCAGTTGACTTGGAATTAGCCTCAAGAACTTGAGACTTGTTCAGACACATATTTGACTTGAATTTGCTGCAAAAGACAGACTTGGAGTCATTTAAAAAGTTTCTATAGATGTTTTCCTGTGCTCTTCCCACAAAATTGTGTCAACATTTGCATTCACTGTACATCCCAGCGGACTAGAGCTGCTGTGGCAAGCTGCAAAATATTCAAAGCCACTTTTCAAGGCCTACAGGGAGTCAGCATTTGATAGTCACAAGATGGATTTCAGCAAATGAGGTTTGCATGGACTCAAAGGAATTAGGCAGCAGTTGCTTTTACACCAGCGAGACAAGGTTAATATCTTTTCCTCTCTGTCTCTGCTCCTTAGAGATTGCAGCTAATGACAAAAACATGCAGTATACTGTATGGAAGTGTGTGTGTGTGTGTGTGTGTGTGTGTGTGTGTGTGTGTGTGTGTGTGTGTGTGTGTGTGTGTGTGTGTGTGTGTAGGTGTGTGTGTGTGTGTGTGTGTGTGTGTGTGTGTGTGTGTGTGTGTGTGTGTGTGTGTGAGAGGTTAGCTGGGGGGATGACTACTGCTGACTCAGCTGGGGAGAAGGACTGTCCTGTCACGCTGTGCCCTTGTCAAGCCTTCTGTTTCCCATCCGTGACTCTCTCTGAAGTCATCTACATAAGGCAGCAACAAAACAATATTTTCATCAGCAATTCATTTAGTTTAGTCTATAAAATGCCAGGAAATAGTAAAAAATGGTGGTGACCACTTCAAAATGGCGTGTTTTATCTGACCATTGGTCCAGATCTCAGTGGTATTCACTTTACGAGCGATATAAAGCAGAGACTTGCAGCAAATCCCCACTTTCGAGAGTCTCAGACGAGCTAGCGTTTGGCATGTTTCTCCATGCTTGCAACATGAATCCAGAGATGCCAATTTCAGTTGGTCAGTCTCCCACTTTGGTCAAGACAGAAATATCTCAATAATGGGATGAATTAGTGAGGAATTAGGTACAGATAATTGTGTCCCCATCAAGATGAATGTGCCACCACCAGCAGATCAAAGTTGTCACTATTTTCTGTGTAAAGCCAAATGTGACGATTTGAAAGTGCTCTTTTTGTCCCAGACGGTCTTAAACAAAAAGACAGCCAATTAACTGTTTCATTAGGTTAAAAAAAAGCTGCAAATCCTCACACTCGAGAGGCTGTTATTTTTGCTTGAAAAATGAGTTGAATAATTAATTAACAAAACAGTTGCCAAATAATTTTCAGCTGATGGTTCTAATATCAACATTACTGTATGGATTGCCACAAAAAAAGGGTGCAACAGTTGATCATTTTATCCTGAATTACGTCTGTGCCTGTTTGGAACATTCCACAGGTAAACAGCTTCATTGGTAACAGGTGATAGTATCATGATTGGGTATGAAAGGGGCATCCTGGAAAGGCTCAGTCGATCACAAGCGAGGATGGAGAGAGGTTCACCACTTTGTGAACACATGATTGGATAAAGGATAATAGTACACAGGCTTGGGGACACTTAACAAAACAGTTGTTTGCAAACACACGTCATTGACAGATGATTGCATCCTGTTGTTATTTCTATTTTCCACAGCGTCCCAACTTCTTTGGAATAAAGGTTGCTGAAACTGCCTTAGAAATGTTAATGTTAATGTTATAAAGGATATTACTACATGGGTGCAGGAACACTTTGTAAAGCTGTCAGTCTTGCAATGATTTCATTCTGTTCTATTTATAATTTAGGCAGCATGAAAACTGCTGTTGACTTGGGGTGGAACATTTCTTCCTCTCTGTGCATCCACACCACACACACTCGCACAGACCATGGTTCTCACTCTGAACTCATGCTGTCAGAAAGCCAATTGTCTCTCCACGCTGTTCTCATGCCCCAGGCAAGGTTAGCAAGGGAGCAGCAGACAACACAAAGTGTGTGTGGTGGTGCTGTCAGCCATTTGTCATCAAAGATTACTTTGGCCATTATATCAGCTGCTTTTTGTTGCCTTCTCTTTGTCTTTAGCCTCCCTTTCTTCCATTCTAGTTTTTGTTTTCCACACCCTCAGCAACTGTTCACTTTCAGATGTAAAGACAGTGCAAAAGCTGGTTGGTGAAAGGAGGAAGAGGAGGGAGGAGGGAGAGGAAGGGGTAAGGAGGGTGGGTAGGGGTGGGGGATGGTGGCTTTACAAAGGGTGAGGGAGCCACTTCAGCTCTGATGAGCAAGAGGGGAGAATGGGCAGGAGGGGGGTGAGGGAGGATCAGCCCACAGGGGGGGCAGTGAGACAATCAGCACAAGGAGAACCATTCTCCCACTCAGCTGGAACAAAAGGTCCTTGCCAGTGCATATGTGTATTGTGTGTGTGTGTGTGTGTGTGTGTGTGTGTGTGTGTGTGTGTGTGTGTGTGTGTGTGTGTGTGTGTGTGTGTGTGTGTTGATACCCTTGTATAGTCGGCGGGATCACAAACCTCCCCAGAGAGTTGAGGAGTGGTTTTTGTTTGTGAGGTAGGTTTAGGGAAGCATTACCTTTGCCAAGGTACAGTTGATTTCTCAAGTGTGTTTGTGTGTGTGTGTGTGTGTGTGTGTGTGTGTGTGGCTCTGCTGTGAACAGGGGTATCAGACAGGGCAGACAGCGAACCAACAGCAGTGGAAAGTAACTAAATACTACATAGTACTTGTAAACAAGCGCTGTACGTACTGTAAGTATGGTAGCTAATTGTACTACTACAGTTTACAAGCTACTCACATTTTCTCCAACTTCAGTTAATTTCAAGGGGCTATTAGACATGTCTTGCCACTACATTATCTTACAGCTTTACATACTTGTTACTTTGCAGATAAAGGATTCACATGCAAACATCAAAATGAAGATTTTTTTTTATTAGTACCTATTTGTACATAGAATACTACTGTGTGTACTATAATTCTGCATAAAGCTGCATTTATTGTTCTTTGGCCACTTGGGGGCAGTGGAACAAGTTCAAGGCACAACATTGACATTAATTTTTTTAACGTGATGGTTAATGTGTTAGCAAACAGATGATTATTTCCACATCCACCAGACACAAGGTAACATTATCATCCCAATGGGTTGTTTGTAGTCACCTGATAGCTGTAAGGCCAACGTTCACTCTCCTTCGAGCTCTGTTTTGGTTTCCACCAGCTGGTGAGAAAAATAATTATAAATAAATGAATAAATTAGAAATAAATAAAGTAATTCTTGTTCATTACAACAGGGACTTTCAATGTAAAGCAAAGCTCAACTATGAAATGATTACTCACAGACTAACTTCTTGGGTCAGCTATGACTGACCATACTTTTGCTTTTCATGTGCAAGGAAGCACAATATTTCAGGTGATTCACCTTCAGATTTATCCCAATAAAGTGATTTAGGTAATTGAGGTACATGGTCACAACTCATGTAATCGTTGTAACAAATCAGGATTCCCTTTTAGAGCAAAGATTTGAGTGAGACCTGTTTCCATTGTCCGAATGCTTCTTACACCAGTGGCTAACAGACAGACAGAATCTGTCTTTCTCCTCTGATGCACAACAAGAGAGAGAGGCAGACAGGCAGGTGAAGGATTATGGGTCAGTGTAATTTCCTTCATCTGTTTTGGTTCCTGCAGGGAAGGCTTTTGGAGACATTAACTCTAAAACAGTCTGTCTGGGGCTGAGGAGGACAGAGATGAAGGGATTTCCAGTAATACCTTTATTTTTTCTTTCTCTGTCTTCCTGCCTTCTGTTCTTATCTGGAAATCTTTGTCATCTTTCTGTCTTATTCTTTGTTTTGCTTTCCTTCCCTCCACCTTTCTCCATGTGTTATTTATCTATCCTTAAGCCTCCCTCTTGCTAGTCTTTATTATCATTCTTCTGGTGATTCCACTAGTGAATGAGGGTTTTTTCTTGTCCTTTCGGGGGGAAAAGTGATTTGTATTCTTCCCCTCTCTTCGTACTTTCTCGTCTCCCTCCTGGTCCCTTTCCTCCTCCCCCTCTTTTGGTTTTTCACCACATAAAGAAGTGATGGTACAGGAGGCCAGGTTTGTGAGTCTTCCCTCCCCCCTCGCTCCCACAATGGTCACCTTCAAAAAGACCTTGCCATATGGACCAGGCCATCTGGACTGTACCATGTTACAGGCAGTAAGGGAGGGAGTGGAAGCCCAGTCTGAGGGAAATTAAGGGAAAAATTCTCACCAAGCAGCTGAACCCTCTCAAAAGCTTTGACATGTAGTCCATCCTGAGTTCATAAAGAGGTCTGATGTTAAACTTGTGTGTTCTCCGGGGAAGGATCAGTCATAGGAGTCCTTAATAATTCAGAGAGGATATTCAACAGTGGCCCCACCATTAAACAAACAAACAAACAAACACATCACACTCTTCCAACCCAGGCTGCTGTTAGTTTACTTATGATGGTAATCTCATCCACACACATACAGCATCATTTACGTGGCTTTACTGTTGCACCAACAATACAAGAATCTGCATTTTACGTGAAACTAAATGTTCCTCTTTGTCTCCTCTCTCTGTCTCTGTTATTTTAGGGATCGAGCTTTGTTTGCCAGGCTGGCGTTTCTCCATGACCATGGTGGCCAGTTTTGTGATGGTGGGTGGGCAGCTACTGATGCCAGGGGTGGCCGCTCTCTGCCGCAATTGGCCAGACCGGGATGACTGGCAGGTCCTTCAAATTGTCATAATCAGCCCTTTCGTTCTGATGCTGCCGTACGTCTGGTGAGTCCCACCCTCGGAGGAATTCCACAGTGGTGGGGTGGGAGGGTGGAGGGAGTGGATTCTTCTCACGCTGAGCCAGGCAATGGCTTGTACAGTACACACTGCACACACAGTACTGAACACACTCTGCTTCTACTAGTAGACAATCCTCTCTTTCTCCAATCATTTGTCATCTTCCCTCCTTCTGTTTCTTCTTCTTGCCTTCACAACATATTCTGTTCTCATCCTTCTTTGTCTGCTCTCTCCATGTCCTTCCCATTGCTCTCTTTCTCTCTGTAGGATTTTTCCTGAGTCGTTACGCTGGTTGCTGGCCACCCAGCACTACAGGCGGTCCAAAGCCATGATGCTGCGCATTGCCAGGAAGAACCAGGTTGACATGACAACTGTGCCGAGCGGAGTTCTTACAGGTGAGGAAGATTTCAGGAGGGACATTAAACAAGATGAATAAGCCAAAATCCATCTCCCTATCAGTTTATGCTTTCTTTTGCTTTATTCATTTCATTATCTAAATTATTTAAATCATCGTCATGTTATGTTGCAACTGCTTCTTGGTGTGATGAAATGAACATGCAACGAACATAAAGACACTGACTCACATACAAAGACTCAGTGGTCTCCTTTTCATGTGGCAAACATGTTGAAGCAACAACATTTCTCAGCTCCTTACTGTATATGATGAAATGCAATTGTAATCAGACAAACACAAAGAGCACGTTCCTTCAGATGACTTCTCGATGTAAGATCAACAAAGTCTCAAACAATTATTTTCGTTACAGTTTAATGTGTCTGTTACTTTTGTGATTCATTTTAAATAGTGAAAACTGCCCATCTCAGTTTCTTCAGGCCTAATATCCCGTCTTCAAATTGCTCATTTTGTCCAATCAACAGAACAAAACCCAGCAACAAACAATACGATAAAACTAGGAGACCACATTTGAGAAGCTTGAACTAGTACATTTTTGGCAATTTCTTTGAAAAATAACTTTTATTAATTAATTTTAAGAAATTGATAGGTGATCAAAGACATAAATAATTAATTGCCTTGCAACCGCAGTCCTTAAAGAAGTGATGTGTTGGTGATTTCCTTCTATTAGATCTCTCCTCTCTGTGCCACCTCTTCGTCCTCTGCCTTGGTGATTGATTCATTGTTTCTGCCTCTCCCAGTGGCCAAGCAGACAGATAGATGATAAGAGTGAGCAAAGGGATGTGCTATTTCTATCTAAAGTCCCTACAGCACATTACCTTGTCTGTGCTAAAGGTCCTGTGGTGGTCAGTCTCTCATTACCTTATGAAAGGAAGGGTCTCAAGGTGTGCGTTTCATGTTTCCTACCAGAACTGGAGCAAGAGCTGCACAAGAAACCCCAGAGAACCTGCATTGTCAAGATGATGAGCACCAGGAACCTGTGGAAAAACATTGTGGTGCTATGCGTCAACTCGTAAGTGTGTTTGTGGCTGAGCTCGTGAATTTCCTTGTCTGATCAAAGCCAACATCCGTAATGTTGAGAAAGCATGAATAGCACATGAGCTCGCCGCCCAGAGAGAAATGAAGACATGTCTGTGAGTGTAAAGCTCCTTTGCCCCGTGGCAGACGCATGTCTCAGGTACTACCTCCCCTTCCACTTTCTCACTGTCTGTCTGTGTGTTGTTTGTGCAGGCTGACAGGTTATGGAATCCACCACTGCTTCGCCCGCAGTATGATGGACCCAGAAGCCCAGCCCACTGCTCTGTGCCACGCCGACTATTACACCATGGCTGGCATCGCTGTGGCAACCTGCCTGGCGCTTTGCCCCGCCGTGGGGTTGATGGGTCGACGTGGAGGGCTACTCACTTTTATGATCATAACAGCCCTGGCATCGCTACTACAGCTGGGTTTACTCAACTGTGAGTATTTACACAGAGAAATACATGAGAAGAATAGTTTACTGGCAAAATCCTGCAAGTCTTTGTTACCGATGCTGCACCTGTCAAGCTTTGCATTCTAGACATGGGCCTTTGATTCAGACAGAAGGAGATAAAAAAATAATTGATTCTGAGACTTAAGATGACTGAATGACATATTATGCCAGCTGTAGCTAGCTAGTTAAATAACGTTAATTATGTGAGATGCTGGAAAACCCTACATAAGAATCTTTACTATAGACTTGATGTTTACATTGATGAAACCATGCTAACTTAACACTGTAAGGATGCTAAAAAGACTAAGGCTAAAATGTACTGTACAAGTTCACTGAAATGTTAGCATTTTGACCATTGATCCATTTCAAGGACTTGGAAATAATGTAGCATTGTTGTGCAAGGTTAAGCCTCTCAGTCAGACTAGATGTTACACGAATAAAATCTTATTTCTTACTGTACTGTCTGAACTCCTCTGAAACCAGCTAAGATCTAGCCATTATTGCTTACTAGCACTTGTGGAATACCTTCCTGTGCAAAGGTGTCTGTTAGCTTCTCTATGATCTGGCCACTGGCTGGTACAGATAGGTGTAGAATATGTAGTAGTAGTCAGACACTACCAGATAGGACCGCCTGTTGTACTCACACAGATATCCACCATCTTTTTGCCAGGGTCTGGAACGTAATACAGTTGGCACTAGTGGCTCTTTCCTTTATGTGCTTCTGTTCTCGCTGCAAAGCATAGCAACTGAGTTTCTTCAGTTGCTATGTCCTGTGAAAGTCTTGGCCACCACACTGACTATTTGGCTCCTTCTGCATTTCACTTATGTTTGGTGAGCTTCATGAATCCTTCCTGTAATTTCTGTTCTAATAGAGGTGGGAATCACCTGACCACTAAATGTTCTACTTTTGACAACTCTGTCTGGCTGTCTCAGGTATTTTCCTTTCACAAACTGTCCACCCTGACTGGATGAGCTGCATCACTACCTGGATTTTGGGTTTTGTGGTTGTTTGGTCTCTGATCTCTTGTGTTCTCTGTGGTGTAGCTGGGGCATGACTCAGGATTGAGTCTATATGTGCATCCACTCTATTGATGGAACTTGCCCTGGGCCCCTGGAGAGAGCATCGACTACTGCTAATGTCTTTCCTGGTGCACATAGTCTCATCAGCAGCCTCAGGCACCTTATCAGGACATATCGAGGTTTTTACTGTTCATTAAGGGTACAGTAGCTTTTGGTCAGAGGTCATTTTAAAACTGTGAAGTCCAAATGGGTATTTTTCAAAGTTCTCACAAGTCCAAACATTAGCCAAGCATTCTCTATTTGACCATACCTGGTCTCTGCATCCTGGAGTACCTTGGAGCAATACACCACAGGTTTCCAGTCCTCACCCGCTGCTGCAGCAGGACCCCACCAAGCCTAGTAGCATCACAGAGGGAGAGTACAGGTGCAGATACTATGGCAGACTTCAGTCTCCGAATGGCAGCCTGCTGTGCAGGAGCCCACAGCCATTCCACCTTCAGCAATTCGTAGAATGGTTGTCAGGCTGTAGAGAGCGCTAGGATGGTTTTGTCCATGTTGTTGACCATTCCTAGGAACCGCTTGCACTCTGATTTGTTTTGAGGTTGCAATAAATTTTCTATTCCCACCACTCTCATCAAAGATGTGCCCCAGGAATCAAATCTGCTGCTGTTTGAACTTACGTTTAGCTCTGTTCAATTTGAGGCCAGCTGCCTACTTTCAGTACCTGCTCCAGACATCTATCATGGATCGGATTGGTTTCTATATGAAGTAGGATGTCATCCACAGACATCTTTTCGTTCCAGCCCCTGTAAGGTTTCTGCCATTTTCTGTTGGAAGATTTGTGGTGCGTTTCTTATTTATCATACCAAATGGGAGTCGGCAGGAGGCATATCTCAGAAAGAGAGGGATGAAGGTGGTTAATTTGGGGATGTCCTCGTGCAGAGGAATCTAGCAAAATCCACTGGTGGCGTCTAATGACATGGACACTTTAGACCCTGCGAACTGTGGCGTGATTTCCTCCCACTGCACTACACGATACAGTTTCCTTCGGTCTCCACAGCATCGGGCCTCTTTTCTGTTAGGCATTAGGACTGGGACCATAGTGGCACACCACTATGTGGGCTGTGTAACTCTGTCAAGTGATGTCCTCCTCTTCCCAAAGGTGCAGCTTCTTCTTTACTGAAGGCACAAGTAGCAGTGTTACATGTCTAGCAGTGTGCACTGTGTATGGCTGAGTGTCTTCCTTTAGAGTGATTTTAACAGGTTCAGTCTTTAGCAGGTGGCAGGTTCTGACATGACATGCTGACATGCTCCACTCTCTTCTCTTTACTGGCGACTAAGCGAATTGCTACTGTTTTCTTTAATCGCACGCACAGGAAATCTCTATTTTTTGTATCTGTAGACAGTATTATCCCTGAACCAGCCTGTGCATCTGAACTTGCCCCCTGGGCAAACAAAAGGTGTGTCTGCAGGATTCAGTTTACAGGCTTTAAGGTGATGATCGGTACCCGTGCCACTCCTGACTCCATGTAATGTCTGCTTGACATCAGATCAAGAAGAATCAAGACTCAGATAACTGGGAACACCCTGCACTGTTCAGTGCACTGCTCTTTGTATGCCAACACACCAAAAACATCAGTCCTTCCTGACGCTTTGCTCACATCATGTACCTCAAAGTATTGTGAGATGTGCACTGATGCTGTCCTTACGCCATAGGAAACTCCATTTATCACTGTAATTCTAAGGCATTACAAGGAAAAGTGTGTTAGATCACTGACACGATGTGATTACTAGAAAAAACACACTTGGGTAAGACACACAAAGGAGTTCAGCATATATATCTCAAGCCATATATATCTCAAGCCAGTAGCAGGACAGAGATACTAAAGTTAGCCTAAATGCTGATATAACGCCATGTAAGACTGGCTCTCAGTGGATTTGTCAGTCCTGAACAAAGCTTTGTCTGATATCACCTGTTAGCCCACAAAATAATAGACTAACCTCATGTTATACTCTGTCTGGGCCTCGAAAGTAATGCTAGAAGTGAGGCATGCAAACATTTACATTTACTTTACAGCTGAAAAAAAGGTATCCATTCCTAACACTTATTGGAAAGGCAAGAAAAAATGCTCCAAACTGTTTGTATGGTGGAGTTTTTAATTGTCATTCTTACTAGTGCCCTGTGCGCTTTGCCGTCCCAGCATGTTAAGATTACTCTTTGACAGACCCTGCTGTGTGTAATTGTGCTTTTTAAGTTATGATTGGACAATTGCTGTCCAGGGATAGGTTTATTAAAAGTTCAAAAATCAGTCCAGAAAGTTATGGAAAACCATCTCGGACAGACAAAGAAAATTGTACAGTAGACTGAGTTGTACCCACACAGCATGACATTCCTGTGTCATTAAAACAGAGGAGACTGCAGTTAAACCTTCAGTCTAATTGGAGTCTCCCGTCATTCTTCCTTTTTTGACCTACATATACAGCACAGAAGTCATTATGTCAGGCTTCTGTGGTAAACTAGTTACCTCATAGTTATCTCATAAGCTTTTTTTATTCTGCTTGATTTGAGTCAGCACTGTGCCTCCCTTTCTGCTTATTAATGACATGTTCTCCTCTCTCTGACTCTCCAATGCTCGCTCGTGGAATCCAGTGATTGGGAAGTATAGCCTTCGCCATGACACAGGTACGCCTATTTGTGATATAAAATGATTCATTGAAAAAGTGAAATATTTTGTTGATCTGAGGAGCAGGCAATAGTTTACTGTATTGTAATGTAACCTTAAGGTCCCTGTGCTGTGTGCTCCTGGTTTAATGTTAAATGAGCTGTTGTTAGTGTTTCATGTTAAATGTTTCTGGTTACATCTTCTTGTTCTGCTTTGCACAGTTTTGCGAGACACTCTGAACAGAAAGTTCTCGGTGGCCTTCTCCATCATCGGCATGTTCTCCTCTCATGCAGTCAGCACACTCAGCATATTCTTTTGTGCTGAAATCACTCCAACTGTCATCAGGTGAGCCTGAGTGGTCAGCACGTCTTCAGCCTTTTCATTACATCCATAAATACAGAAGCTGATGAAGCATGCTTCAGGCCATGTCTGAAATCACGTCCTATTTGCTGCCTATTGTGAACTCTGCTTACTATGATTTCATTTGAGTGTCAAAAATCTAAGTGGAAAATGTGATGTTGTGAAAAACTGTGATGAATTTTTAGTACTGACAGAATAGTGAATGAGTGATTTCAGACCTAAACCTACTTTGTCTCCTGATTCCATACTGCATACCCCAAAAATATGTTAAGTCTTTGGAAAACCATTCTGCTGTCTCTTTTTTAAGTTTAATTGACAGCGATTCTAAAGTCATGGTTTACCTGTTGTCTATCAGCACATGTTAATCTGTTTTTTACACTGATTTCTTGTGCTGTAACTGCAAAAACAGCATACTTTGACAGTTACTGTATAGTCCACACTGTATATTATTACAATGCGTGGAATCTTTGGGCTCAGCTCTTGTTCTTCTGTTGCTTATTGGCTCCATCTTGTGGTGCAGTTTTGACTGACAGTTGAGTTTGGACTTGGAGCCCATCAAGGGTTCACTATGCTTCAGATGAACCAGTGGAACAAATGAAATGTTGTCCGCAGGGGTCTTATAGCAAAAGTGTTAATACCTCATACCTTTATTCATGGTGCTGCACTCATTTTTACACACAAAAAGTAGCAGAAGCAATTGTATGAAGAATGGAAAAAGAAAACTTGGCCAGTCACGGAGTGGATGTGGGGGTCAGTTTTCATTTCATTTGAAGCATACTGATGCCTTAAGAGCTCCTGTAGTTAGTTTGATTCATGACAGGCAAACTTGATCATGGTTCTACTACATTTCATCTCTCTGTGCAGGGGAGGAGGGCTGGGCCTGGTCCTGGCCAGCGCCGGCTTTGGCATGCTCACCGCACCCATCATGGAGCTCCACAACCAAAAGGGCTACTTCCTGCATCACGTGATCTTCGCCTGCTGCACCTTGTTGTGCATCATCTGCCTGTTGCTGCTGCCTGAGCCGCGGGGCCAGCCCCTGCCGGAGAGCCTGGCTGATGGAGAGACCTTCACCCGTCAGACTCTGCTCCACCCAGGAGAGCAGCACCTGCTTCTCGCCAAGAGTGACGGGGACTACTCCCGCGTCCACGACACTCCGTTACACCTCTCAGCCACTGGGGGCGCTACAGTGGCAGTAGCAACCGCTCTGGCAGCGGTACCTGCCACATACGCTCTGGCGACTGGTGGGGAGGTAATTGGAAATCGTGCCATAGCCAATGGGGTGTGAGCATCATAGCAATAGTCTCCTACTGTGCTATTAATTGCTCAAGCATTAACCAGACTGAATGGTCATTGAACTTGTGAAAAAACTTTTAAGGGAAAAAGAATCGTTCGGATGAACCAGACGAACTCGTGTGATGATGAGGTTTGAGATGGTGACGATAGTAAATTTGTGTAGTTTGTAGTGACTATGATTCATTCAAGAGTTGCCAAAAAATATTGTACTGGAACAATATGGTATCTGAAGTCAGTGTGTGTTAAATAATATGAAAGTCTTCAGTGGCATTGGTGATTTTCTTGCACTGCCGTCTGCTCTGTGGAGGGTGATTGAAAGACGTAGACGCAGGCAAGTGAAGAGACAAAGTAGAGCAGACTAGCTTTCAATAATATGTGCTCTGTGAGTTTTCTGTTTGTAGTTTTGACGCGTTGAGAGAGGATTTCACTGCATCTTAAAATTCTTTATAAGTTATTTTGCACTAAATGTCAGACACAATCAAGTGTTTGTGATTTTCAGCCAACACATTGGAGATCCAGGGATTGGCTAAACCACTACCACTCTTTGCATGAAAGGGCACAAATAGTTTTACATGTTTTTTCTTCTTATTTGTGGTCCCTCTACTAGAAGTCCAATGTGGCACTTTATCCTCAGAGGTGAGGTCAGTGTAGACACTGATTTTTAAAGAAAGCATTACTGCTGTTGTTGCGGTTGTATGATGGTTGTCTGATGCGATGAACAGCCGGAGACCTTGGCAGACTGTATGTGTAGCCTATAGAGACTGTGGGTGATGCTAAACAAATCTGAGAGTTGAAAGGACATCAGAACGTATTTCTGTATGTCTTATGACACGTCTCAGCATTTAAATGGCTTTATCATGATGGCTCTGTTCCTTTAACAAAACAGAGAATGTAATTTAAGAAAACAAGTATTTATTTTGTCATGCTGCCAAGGGCAATTTGTTGCTTGAAATACCTCCTTGATTAGCAAATATCTCCACTCCAACTCTCACTCCTTGTTCTCTGTACTGTGGTAATGTTGTAATCCTGCTCCTAGGATGTGTAACTCTAGCCAGAAAGCACAATATTTTACAGTTTTTTGAAATAAACGTTTGTGAAGATTAGAATAGAACAGAGTTGTCTGCATAGACCTGGCATAGTTGTGATTAGTGTACCTTTATACACTTTACTACTATATGTAAGTATCCCTTAGGAGTGCATTAAAACGTAAGGTATTTCTACATGTGCCATTCATTCATAATGTATGGACTGTCAACCTTACTTTTCTAGGATATAAGCACACTGAATAGATAAACCATCCCATAAACCATTTTTGTCCAAATGTACCTGAATCCAGATTCCAACATCACTCATTTTTTACATCATATTCAGTACACAGCACAGATTTCGGACACCCTGTACGGTTTGCTAGTTTGTATGTTTTCAACAGTTAAACACTCAGAGAGCGAGAGAGAAAAAAAAGAAACTCAACCACTAATGCTGTTTTCTAAGTGTTATTTTTTAATATGATGCATTTGTACAAAAAGCCATAGGCCTACATGTTTTGATAATAAATCACTTAATTTATTATGTCAATAAAAGAACACTTGATGTGACTCTGGTGGTTATTGTGTTGAAGTACAGTTACAGTATCAGGAGAATGAACGTCCAAAGCACAGGAGGAGCACCTGATGTTTCATGTCGCCCTGCATGTCCTCAGAGCTCAGTTAACCATCACATGAGTTCAAAAGTGTTCAGGGTGAAGCTCCAGCTCCTTTTTGATCCTGTTCTCCACCAGAAGACTGAGGTTGGGATCTGTCATTGGAAGACTGCAACTCACAAAAACTTGCTTTTTGGTCTTCTTTGCTGAAAAACAGGCGGTTGTTTCACGTTTAGTTTATTTAATACACAAAATGGTTTAGCAGCAACAGTGAGACACAGAAATCCATGCAGTGTCTTACATCATTACCTAATCTCTGTGCCAAGGAGTTTGGAGCGGTATCGGATGGGTCCCCCATGACTAATGAAGATAAAGGCATTGAGTCCTGCAGAGAGACAATAGGTTGAACAGTGGTTAGTCCCTCTGCGTACAGGAAGCATTCGCTCTAACATCAAAGATGATGTTTCACTGACATGATATCTGTATGTCAGGTCCTAAATATACCACAGAGCTTTAAGACAACATGACAGTGCTTTCCTCTCAAAGGGTCGACTCATCCAATAAACTGTTTTCTCACATTTGGCTGCTTGAGGTGAGACAATGTGATTAAAATCCTTTGCCATGGTATATGTAATTCTATATCATGAACGAGTCAAACCCTCTCTTCTGTGTACGTATCCTTTGACTGCAAATTGTTTCCTTTTTTCAGTTAATACATCTACACTTTAGTGAATCTCTCTCCCTCTCCTGAAGATGCATTGAAGGCTCGGTTGACTTTCCTGTATTACTCTCCAGACATTATTATATACATTTAGAATTTCAATCAGCTGCTTTCGGGTCTGTGCACCCATGACAAGGTGAAGAAATGGCTGGCCAAATCAATAATAAATAAAATGATTTTAGCATTTCATTTCACAGCACAGAGGCCTTACCGCTGTCCCATACACTGTCTGTCCCTTTAGGGAAAATGAATTCAATATTTTGATACCTTAAAAACATTTTCTGCAACAATTTACATAATCAAAATTGTTTCCTACTCCTGAAACTTTCAATTGGAGATATTCTACAAAATTAATGCTAGAAAACAGTTTAACGTTTAACACTGAACATCATCATTATATAGATTGTGAAATGAGGAAGAGGAGACCAGTTGCATTTACTTTACTGTTGTTTTCTAAGTGTATTACTTGTCGGCATTAAAAAAAAATGACAGAAGAAAGTCCAAGTTAATCATGAAAAGCCACAGAACTCGCTGTGAATTGGAATTTCCCCCCGCGGGACTAATAAAGGAATATTGAATTGAATTGAATTGAATTGAATTGAATTGAATTGAATTGAATTGAATTGAATTGAATTGAATTGCTCGACAACTCTGCAGTGTTGAATCTGGGGTTAGTGAAATATGATGTCTTTAACTGTGGAACGACGTGCCCACAAACATCCAACAGCTTCAGCAAAATCCTCCAAGAATCATCACAAGGAGAATCTTCTTAATCTTACTGTTCAGCAGAAGTTTCATTTTGTTGCCTTGTCCATTTTATTGAATCTCACTCAGTTTACTTGCAGCCTTTGAATCAGTTTGAAGCATTTTCATTACAACTTTGAGCTTTATCTCATGTATGTAAGTTTCTTTACAAATGAAGTTTATTGTTGTGATTTGGGCGAACTAACCCTTTAGGCCTTCATACATCCAATCATACCCCGTTACAAATAAATAACTGCATTCTGTATTTCATAAAAACCTGTTTCATATGACAACCCTGTGATTTTCTAGCCTTCGGTTCAGTCACATCTCCATCTAAAGGACACCATTGTAGTTACCCGGCGGGTCCCGTTTTACGCGGCCGTGCGTCACGATAACACAGACTCCATGTGTAAACTTGGTCCAGCTGCTTGTTCACTGTTTTCAGTTGTTTTGTCTTTACTTACATACTTGCTGCTCATGGAGACCGCCAGGTTGGACAGGACCGGAGTCGAGCCCACCCACAGGAAAAACCCGCCGCTGAGCTTCATAACGTGAAAGTGTACGACCTGCTCCAAAATCTTCTCCGAAAAATTGTGCATCGTAATGACGTCCAGCGCCGCTCCGTTGATTCCTGTGTCGTTCATTTTGTTGAACTCCAGCTACCTGCCACTAGCGACCATCTGCACCCGCGCTTGCTGACTGTAAACAGACTCGGCTACTTCCTGGTTAGAGAAAAATGGCAGCCCAAAGCAATCGATCAGTGGCGCTCAGACGTGCGGCACTGGCATAACTGATCTAACAGGAGGATGAACTCAAATTGACTATCATAATGCTACACTGGAAAATATGCACAACTAAATCCTGCTAAAGTACATCGACATTTATCTGGACTAAATTATGTCCGACGTTTAAAATCTGCTCAGCTGGGCGGTCTGTATTCTGATATCAATAGTATCTTGCATCAATTGTTGCCCAGTTTCCATGGACATACCGTAGACGCAAAACCAAATATACAAATTACAGAAAATCATCACAGTATATTCTTTATACATTTACACGAAAAAAGTGAGCTCATATTGTATGTGTGTATTATTCAGTTTAGTTTGCCTAACTTTTCAAGCTTTCGAAATAAAACAAACCCTTTGAGTTTTCATCAAACTAAAACAACTGAGTTTTTTTTTTCTGTCTTCTTTAAAGGTGCCCTCAGGTTATCATATAAAGCAACCTACAATAAAACTAAGAACAATTTCATTTCTTCATCTTGCAAGTCACAGACCAAATACACTTTACCTTCCTCATTCATCTACTTCATTCAATATTTTCATGGCATATTATACAGAGGACGTGCGATGACATTTTAATATTTGTGTGACTGGACAGTGCAAAGTAAAAGTACTCTGATAGCCTACATTATTTGTACAAAACTAAAGTAATTCATGCTCCATCGTTGAAAACTCATGTGTGCACTCAGACCACACAGATGTTCAGGGAGCTCGCTGAAGCATGCACTGCTACAGTTTGTCCAGCAAAGCATGGCTTCATTCCTAAATCACATATTTTTGCTTTTGACTGAAAGAACATACTGCAGCAGCCCCTGCACAGTATGTACTGTTGTATGCAGTAATTGGGACATTATCATAATACTGTAGCTTGAACTTTGACCTGCAGATGGTATTGCTCCTCTAACATCATAATTATGTTGCTCCAGGACCATCACTGCCACTGACCAATCACGCTGCTGTGCAAAGCCTTGGGAAAAAAGACTCACATCCAACTTATCCTTTCTGACATGTGCTTAATGTTGCGAAAGAGTCTATTTCAACCCAAACCATGATCTTTTCCTCAACCTTACCAGGTAGTTTTGTCAACAATGCACTGTTAAGTTCCACAACCAGTCTGGGTGAAAGTGCTGAACCCATTCACCCACCATGACCTGTTCCCCATGCCGACTTGGTTGCTTTTTGGTGAGCTGCAATGATCGTCCTGAAGCAGCATTAATTATGACAACACCAACACTGCAATATCAGGTAAACCTACTACATAGCTTGTTAGTAGTACTGGGAGGATGTACTAGTTTTGAGGAAGTCTTCAGACTAACATGCCTCTGGAAACAATTGATAGAATAGAATAGAATAGAATAGAATAGAATAGAATAGAATAGAATAGAATAGAATAGAATAGCTTTAATTGTCATTGTACATAAAAATACAACGTAATGTATTGTGCTGTGCCTGAATCTCAAGACAGTAATAAAAAATAAAAAACAAACAAACACACCGTTCCATTCACACACTACAATACATGTAAAGAATATACATATTCTATCAGTCATTTAAAAGACAGGAGGACCTCTGGCTCTGTGAATGGATAATGATTAAAAGGTTAATAGTAAACATAAATTAAATTAAAATGGAAATGGTCCCATTATTGCACAGTTCATAGTAAAATCTGTCTAACCTACAACCAATCAGGGTAAAGAAAGGTGATGCAGTACTGTGCGATGGAAAAAATGTCTAAAGAGTACTGTAGTGGCAATCTAGCTACAAAAAAGCCACTTGAGGGAATCTGAAGTCATTTCCAACTCATGGTGGTGTGTAAAAATGAGGTCCTCCATGGATATGAGTTTTACACTTTATTCACTTACAACTCTTTAAAGCAAAAAACACCTGCAAAAGGCCAGGTGCTAAAGACTTAAAAATGAGCTCGTACAAAAGGACAAAAATGCTAAAAATGTGACACAAAATCCATTCAGACGTCACACACACACACACACACGCGCACACGCGCACACGCGCACACACACACACACACACACACACACACACACACACACACACACACACACACACACACACACACACACACACACACACACACACACACACACACACACACATGGCTGAAAAACTGTGTGGCTTCCCTGATCCTGTTTCCCTCCTCTCACCTTAGTGTGCCTGATTAACCACCCATGCCCACAGGTGTGCAGGTAACCCCTAGCAACCATAGTGCCTGACACACCCACATTCACTCACCCACACAAACACACACACACAAATCCAAATTGGCTAACAAGAAGTACTACTTGCAGAGATGAGCTGTGATGATTTTGCATGGACAGGTGTGAGAACAAACAGACACACTTTCAGATTTTGGTGTCTAAATGACAAAGAGGTAGAAAACATTTTGGAATTGGTCCTGTGGATCATTTGGCAACGGTGGCCATCAAAGCATGTCCACTAACAGTTCTTGTTTTTGATTTGTTGTTTTGGCAGGATAAGATTGTTATTCTAAGGGTCGGACAACTCTATGGAAAGGATCCGATAACGATATCGCTCTCCTCAAAGCCACAAAATTCACCAAAGCCATCTTGGTTAGTCTTTGGTTTGGTTGAAATAAACCTTTAATTCACCAAATCAGATGTGAAAACATTCTGGATCTGCAGCTATTTGTCCCTGCTGCATCCCTGATGGCCTGTATTGTTGATGATCTTGGTTGTTTTGTATCAAAGCCATCCCGTATTAGATGAATGGTTGTGCCTGGCTGTCACAGACTAGGATGGATGCTCTGTGTCTGAACAGCGGAGGTATGTGAACATGAGCTTGCAGATTTGTGTGGTTCCAGAGTTAAGCCTGAATAGGATCTTGATCGGGGCAATTCAACAAAATCAAATGGGCAAGAAAAACACGTTGCAGGCGGAGCTCGACACAGCCGTGCCTGCTGCAGGCCCCGGGTCAGTCCTTATGAACCGTCCTCCACATCTTTCCTTGACTCCGTGAGGTTTCCCACTGAGCCGAAGGAAAAGACAGAGGATGGAACTTTTTGACTACCTGACTGCAGCCCTAGCTGCAGTAGCATCGCTATCAGTGAACCTGCACAGGAAAGTCGCCTCAGACTCCAGATATTAAAATTTGGGTATACTTCAAAATACAGAGAGATGTGCCTGGCGGTGATAGCCTGTATCAGCATTGTGTGTGTACTCTTGTGGCAAGGCCTTGCATTACAGCTTTACATACACATCAAGCTGTAATGCAACTCAGGTACCACTTTCTGATAAGGGACCCAGTCCCTTAATAAAGGGCTGACGAGTTATAAGTAGTGCTGTCAAAAATATCGCATTATTAAGGCGTTAACGCAAATCAATTTTAACGGC
The DNA here is from genome assembly GCF_039877785.1 of Chaetodon trifascialis. Classification (NCBI taxonomy): domain Eukaryota; kingdom Metazoa; phylum Chordata; class Actinopteri; order Chaetodontiformes; family Chaetodontidae; genus Chaetodon; species Chaetodon trifascialis. Next base: position 24,851,119 of record NC_092059.1, on the reverse strand, counting down.
GTCATTTTTTTTAATCGCGCGGTTAACGTTCTCTGTGACCTCGTGAACTTGTAGTTTTTTATAAGCTGTGGCCACTGCTAGTAACGTTACAAAAACTACAGGATCCGATTGTAAACCGGAAACAAAACAATAGAAACTTAATAGAAAGTTTAGTTTCAAAAAATTGCCAGATGGGTCGACTGACAAGACCAAAGTTTGGACAGAGGCATATGGATACCGCAACTAAAAACAAGCTTACTGCAGCCATAGCCAAGTAATGTTCATTCTTTCTGGAGAGAAATAAGAGGCTGCATTGATAAACCTCTGGTGAACAAACAGAAGAGCATCATAGTCTGACTGCTTGTATGTTCAGAGGAAACTGAAGAAAGGAAAGTTTAAGCCATGGTTTAACTGCACTATAGCCTGAGTCCTAGTTTACAATGATGTGCAATTTGTAACTTTATTTTGGATCACCCTGCTTTGATCCCTTAGAAACAGTTGTTGAAGGGGCTTTTTTTGTAACCAAGCATTTATTTTTTTGTCATCTGTTTATTGACAGTGTTAAATTGTGTGAGATTTGATTCATTCAAATGTGAATGACTGCTCAGTGAGAATGTTAGTGTGAAATATAACACTATACATTGTTTTCAATAAAAAACATTTGCACAAAGCAAGCCTATCCACTTTTCCACGTTGATAAGAGTATTAAAATGATAATTAATGGGACACTTAGAATAGATAAAAACATGCAAATAATTTGCGATTAATCACGAGTTAACTATGACATTTATGCGATTAATCACGATTAAATATTTTAATCGATTGACAGCACTAGTTATAAGTAACGGATTTCTCTGTTAATGAATCATTTTCAATGAGAAATCATCAATATTAAGCACGTCGTAATTAGCAGCTAACGTTACTGCTTTTTGTAAAAGTCCTTCACTATTATACTAACCTTGTATTAGCCACAATATCAGCAACTGTTACAGAGTAACATAAAACAGGAAAGAAGCCACCCATTTGCTTTTTAAAAAATGTATTTCAATACTTTTTACATTTTTGTGAAGTAACAATTCCAACAATTAGGCACCTAGTGAAAACTTAACATAAGTCAAATACAACATTGATTCCAAACAAGTTGGGACACTGTGAGAAATACAAAGACAATGTGATCATCTGTTAATTCTTTTTGATATACACTTAATTAAAAGCAGCACAAAGACAATCTATTTAATATTTTGATTGGTTTTTGTAAATATCAGCTTATTATTTGATGCTGCATCAAATTTCAAACACGTTGGGACAGGAGCAGCTGAAGACTGGGAAAGATGTGGAATGCTCAAAAACACCTGTTTGGAACATTCCACAGGTTAACAGTTTGTTTGGTAACAGGAGGACGGAGAGAGGTTCACCACTTTGTGAACACATGACTGTATAAAGGATTTTAATACATGGCTACATTACTGGTTCTATTTAAAAAATTGAAATGAAAAAAATCTTAGTGTAAATATTTGCAATAAACTATTAGTCGCCTAATTCTTATTATTTCAGTATGTTAATGGGTCAATTTTCCAAAAAGTCTTCGACCAATTTGTTGAATTCATCAGCATACTTCAGGTGGAGGTTGTGTTTACCCTCTGGTATCAGGTGTAATCTAGATTTGGGACAAAAAAGGGAAACATGTCATGTGCCACTTCCTAATTCTGAGGTAACTGTAATATTGTTTAAATGTGTGTGTATGGGTGTGCAGTCTCACCGTGATCCCTTTATGTGTTTTAGGAGGTACTGTGCGTGGAAGTTGGGCACCATGGGGTCTCTCTCTCCATGGATGATGAGGGTTGGACTGCTGATCAGGGGCAGAAACTCCATGCAGATACTCCCTGATCAGAGGACATTAAACAATTTGGCTTCACTTTTCTCAGAATCAGAATCGGCTTCATTGTCTAAGTATGTGTACACACACAAGGAATTAGAACCGCACAGACAGGGTTTCATTCCCATATGCTCCTTTTGTATGTAACTAGTAGATTTCTTGTGGCAGAAATAAATATCTTCCATCTTAAATTCCATCAGTCTTGCGTGTCTTAATACACATCCCCGAGGTAAAAAACTGCCAACTTGCAGTATTTATATATACAGCATACTACCAATACTTTTCCACCATCATAAATATAACCTCTTCCTTTATGATTGCATCATAACTCCCAAACATTTCTCTTCCATCTCTCGATTTCCTTGTTTCTGGTGTTTCAGTTTTATCTTGCTCAGCTTCACTTGTGCAATGCGTCTGTAACAACATGAATGCAGTACCTTCTGGTCTTGTTGCAAATTGTGCCACCCCATCTACCCAGGCCTCCCAGATTTTACGAAAGTCTTGTGCTCCGTACAACTCCTCCATGGGCTTTCTCATCTTCACACTCCAATTGGAAACGTCACGGACCACTACAGAAACCCATGAAAGCACAATGACACGCACAGTTCACAACATTTAGGACTACACTGGCAGCTACCCAAGACAATGAATAATAGGAGGAGTACCATTGTAAAGCTCGAGGTCATGCTGAGAGATAAACGCGTTGGCTCCCCATACGACCAGCTTTCTGATCAGGTTGGGGTTCTTCGCTGCTGCGATGAGAGCTGTGATTCCTCCATCACTCCACCCCAGCAGAGAGAACTTGCTAAAGCCCAAAGCCTGCCAATAAGATGGAGAACGCTGTACATCATTAACAGTGTCTATTGTCTGAAATGCACAAACTGACCATATGGAGGTGAATTAGCTTCCACTCTTCTAATCGTAAAAATTAGGTGATCAAAGCACATATTTGATGAAGGTGAATCACATCCTGTGTCAAATTACAGTAAACAATGGAGGCCAGAGGGTCAAAGAATACAGATGTGAAAACCTGTGTGCATGGATTGCTAAACCAAGAGTACTGATTAATAAACTCTGCAGTCAATTTAGTAATGGGGTTAATTATCAATGTAAAAAAAAAGCTGGTATGTGGTATTTGAGGTATTGTTCTTTGACATTTGAAGAGAAACACTGTGGCTTGCTTATTTTCAGTCATAATGCTTTCACTATTGTTCTGAAAGCAGTTAACTGAGCAGACAATTTATCAACCCATGATCTCAGATTTACACACCCACATTCTTCTTAGTAAACGATGTTATTCAGATTAGTAATAACTGGCTTATCAACAGGCAGATTAGACCTTCATCAGATCTACTGCATCCTTTGCATCCCTCTCAAAGAAGTCAAGGGGGAAGTCTCTGTCTGGGGGTCGGGATTGTCCGTAACCACGGGGATCCCAGCCAACTATAGTGAAGCGTTCCTTATTCAGAGACTTCAGCTGAGGTCCAAAATCTGTCCGAGTGCTTCCTGTGGTAGAAGAGACCAAAATGGTTCTCACAAGCTAAGAGGACACACACTTCAAGGACATGTGACAGAGAGACTCCTCTACCACTAAGAAGAGGTGTGTTGTACTTACCTAGAGCACCAGGAAGCAACAGCAACGCGTGTTTCCCTCTGCCTGTCTGCTCATAGTACAGATCCACTCCATTAACACGCTGCCTGCCTGAGGACACTGACGAGCTGCAGGGAAACAAAGTGAGAGTGCGTGAGCAATGGTCACGGTGATGCAAAAGACTAGAATAGCTCTGTCTCATGAAAAACACTGGCTTTCATTTGACACTCGCAGTAAAACAAAATATGACAAAATGATTACTTCTAACAGTTACGCCCATCTTATAGCATCTGTGCAGAGAGGACACAGAGGTGAGGACTACTTGCATACTCATAGATCCACGCTTACAAAATGATGACAAAGGTGTAAAGCAGGGCTCCTCGAAGTCTGGACCTTAGCCTGCATCCAGACCAAACGGCAAGTTAATCTGGACCCAGCCCATACTGTCAGCGTCCAGGCCGTGGGTCACATCCAGCCCGCCACACTCCTTTGTGGCCAGCAGAAAAAAAAAAATCCATGTATCTAATGTTAATCTCCGGTAGAAAAGATGCAGTCCGTGCTGAGAGTGATTGTCAATCAGCCTGCCAACCTCTGGCAAAGAGTCACAAAGTTCATAGTTCATCTGCTCTGCGGATAGTCACAGGAATCACAAAGCTTATCTATTAGATACAAGAGGCGTCATTTGGGTTTATTTTTGTTGTACTGAGTCTCAAACTGAGTAGTTTTGTTAGCTTCCTGGGATCCTGAAGAGGAGTTTTTTCTGTTTGTTTTTAGTTGCGATAAGGACTGATTCTTTGGTCGCTGAACTGTGGGTTTTGTACTGAGCACTGACTGCCTTCTTGGTGGTCTTTTCTAGTCCAGCATCTAGTTCTCATTATGGATTTTCTATGTTGAATGTGATCAGATAAATGTGATTTTAATGTGGCTTACTTCCCTCTCACTAACATTGTTGTAATGCAACGTTAACCGAGTTGTATGTTGTTGCTGCTGAGATCACACATTAACATTGCACCAGAGAATTCGCTGTCCGCTCCTAAATTACATTTTGTCTCTGACATATCTTCTACAACTAGTGTGAATGTAGTTGTCAGAATCTGTCTGGGTCAGAAATAAATATGGATGAACTCTCTGAGCCTTGTCCACCTCAGTTTCATGCAGGCCCAGTCAGAAAAGATGTGACATTAATTGACAGATGAAATGTTATTTTACTAACACCAAACGTCCTGGACCTCTGACATCGACTAAAAATCAGACGCAGACCTTTGAGTAATCGATTGAGAACCTGGTCTAGAGTTACATCTCAGCCATTTTAAGGCATGAAGGGATTTTTTTCATGGAAAAAAAATCTAAACATACAGTTTGATGAACACACAAACAGTCTTGTAATTTTGATTGAATCCTGATGTATGGCATTATTGTTCTTTTGTTCTCTGCTCTGGGTTGTGCATTGTTACAGCTATTTTGCCTGGATCCACATTAATCATAATGCCATTCTGTGATTTGTATCTGCACATGCAGCATGCAGCAGTTTCACAGTTTGCACCTCCAGGTTATTGTGACCTGCTCTTAATCATTACCCATGCTGTGAGGAAGGCCTCTCACCTGATACACGGCAGGAGATTGATTGAATCACAATTCATTCCAAAAGCAAATTTAACCATAGACAAATATTACTTTGTGCATGCTGCCTGGACATACTACGCCATCTAATGGAAATCAAACAAGCCTTAAGGGAATTTCTTGCATCATAGACAAGCATGTGATTAGAAGCAGGGCAGTCATTTCTTTTTTCTGCCTGCAGCGCGTCCTGGTTTAAGTCTACGTTTGAAGAAATGTGCACATAAGCAAGCAAACACAATTAACACACAGTAAACTGTTACCAGTATGGCTGGATGGCTGACATCGCCCTCTTAATGTCAGTTCTGCATTTTAAGAAACGTCCTCCGAGTAAAAACAACGCCATTCTTCAGAGAAGGGTCCAGCTGTGGTCCTGCCCCCAGTTCTGTGAGCCAATGAGGGAGCAGGGCGTTCCGCTGCTCCTTAACTTATGTGAAGTATAGTTAAGCTACGTTAACTTTCACCTGAGCAGTCCACGGATATGTTTCTGAAAAACAGTCAGGCGAGATACAAACAATCCAGATGCTAGATCTTCACTAAAATTTAATGTCAGAGGCCTAAAGCAAACGTTTGTTTTTACGGTCTTAAGCTTCCGTCACTACGAGCAACCACTCAGCCATAAGTCACCACTTAGCTGAGCACGGCAAAACGATAAATCGAAACTGCTTCCTTGAACGTGTCTCAACCATGTAGGGGAGACCGAAGCAAAGACACAAAGCCCCAAAGCTGATGTTAGTATTTTACGGCATCAAATATTACAATAACGCTGGCAATGTATTCATATTTGTATTCAGAATAGACGCTGGGTAGTTTCATTTCCATTTACGGATCCGACTGCTAGGCCATTAGCTTACTACTATCATTTCCCATTGAAGTTAGCCAAACCCAGCTAGCTAAGTTTAGCTTGCAGTTTTCTGCATGTAGCCTATGGTGGCTCATAAGCCGTCAACGTTTTTTTCCCCAATAAACGATGTTACAATAAACTTACGACGTGTGATCAGCCGCTGTCGCCATCTAAGTGTCATGAGAAGTTGCTACAGGCAGGTCCATATGTTGCTAAAAGTTGATAAATGATGACTCTACTCTTCTTTTGGTTTGACTGGCGACTGGCAGTTGCCGGTGCATTGCCGCCACCTACCGGGTCGGAGTGTGGAGCAGGCGCCTGGCAGACAAAAGTTCTCAGTATTAGCCCTGTTTTCTCCAGGTGCTTAATTAGATGACTATAAATATTCCCCGTGACACATCTGCCAGGAAGTTCCCTAGAGTGACATTTTGCGGTTTCTTAATGCTGATGTTCCTCCTTTCCTCCTCATAGACTCATTCACACATTCCAGCAGCACATGCTGAACAGGTTCCTCTCCCAGCTGTGTGTTTACATTTTTATGATTATGTCCAGTATGTCCCATTCTGAGATGAGTAATGGCTACCTCTTCCTTTTGATTCCTGCCCAGCATCCTTCCTGAACCCATGTTTCTGGATATAAAGATATATTCCTGTGTCATTTATGTCCCTGTATTCTTGCCATACTTTTTGCATTTATCTCTTTATGACTTACCCTTACCCTCAACTTTATTCAGGGAAGATTTCACATTTACTGTCTGTGGTTTGAGTTGTTCTTTGGCCACTATATCAACATCCTCATTACCGCGTACTCCTGCATGGACAGGAACCCAAATGAAGCAAATGGTCAGACCCGTATTGTGCAGTCTGTATAATAGATGGCGAATTTCAAAAAGAAGGTCTTGTCCACATGATTGCCCAGATGTAATGCCTGTGGGTGCATCACTTTTATTGTTCTCTTGTAACCATTGCAAGGATTTTTTTTTTTTTTTTGATTAGCAGGCCTTTCTCCCCCAACATATCAAATGCTTTTTCTACTGCAAAAAAAGCTACCACTCTTTCCTTATTGGTTTGGGCTTATTTCTGATTCTAGGTGTAAGATAGGGTCTGTTGTAATTCTCCCTTTACAATATCTGCCTTGAAAAGGAGAAAAATTGTCTCCACTTCTTCCTAATTGTGATGTAAGTGTCTATAGTTTGAGGGGTTTAAAGGGTTTCAAAACTGGCACAATGATTAACAGTTTCCATGCAAATGGAATTTTTCCCGTGTTCCAAACTTAAACTAAACTTAAATTAAGCAAGTGCTCGATCTTCCATATGAACTAATGTACTGTAACAAATGTCATCTTCCCCTGGTATTTAAAATGACCCTCTTGAACTTACACCTGGATTCTGCTCTTTCTGATCCATCACTTCCTTCTGCCATCTCCAGTCCATTCACAGCCTGGTTGTGTCACTGCCAATCCTGTGTTCACCGTTCATAAAATGTTCAGCTGCTGCAACTATCGTGAGAATTCCTACAAAACGACGTTGTGATGTCACTGCACGATTATATCATTATGTAATGAGGGAAAGCAGTCATATGTAGAGTACATAGCAGGCTCGTTTGAGATGAGTTGTGGCTTGCCTAAACTCACGATTTGCCGATTGCATTTTGGGAAGGTATCAGCAAGCTTGCCTGAACTTGAAAAGCACGCAACTGGTTTGACTCAAATGGCAGTAGTAAAAATAGTAGTATTCTTCATTACTGATGAGGTGGATGCAATAGAAATCCTGCTATCATTGCATGGAGGTGGACATGCTGAACATCATTCATGCAAGTATTTACTGGCAGTATTACTATAAATTTAAAAGAATGATACCATTTCCTGACTGAATACACATACAGATCACTTGAATTGTACAAGAAACATTTGGCACTATCAGTTTTTTCCCAAATAAGTCAAAATCTCCATAAATAACGCTAAAGTTTTCATGTAACATAAAACCTTTGCACAACTTATTGGAGAGTTTCATCAATAGCATGGGGTAAACCTCCAGTCAGCTTGATCTATTGGCAAGTAGTCTTCCAACAAGCATTTTGCTTCTGCAGCTTGTGAAGAGCAACCGAGGCACCTTGCTCTCCCAACTGCGTGCATCTTTGTCCCGCAAGATTTCCAAGTCTCATGCCACCGAGCGAGAAAAATAAACTTATAAACTTGTTGGTTCTTACTCTCTGTGTCTCCCAGGATAGATGGATGATGCAGGCACCTTTCAATATAAGTTTTGTGTCAACTTTTTAAAATGGTGCACTGGAAAATGGCTTCTGTAAAGTATCAGTATCCTTTGGTAATACATGAAAGCTCACCGTTTCTTCTTCTGCAGCTTCACAACTGAGAACAGAACATGTCTACTGCCATCATTTTGAAAATAGTGAAACATAATTTGCAGAAAAGCATAATCTACTTGTGTTCATTCGCTGCCTTGCTTCATACCGTGATGCGGGGATGACAGATTTTTGTAGGTCACCCTGGAGGTTAGCATTGCTCTTGTTCCCTCGACCACACATGTTCCTTTGGATTTTGTATTACTGCAGAAAATAAGCTCTGTTGCAAATAAAAGTTTAGGATAATACACATTTTGTTCGGAAAGATAATCTTCGCAAATGAACACCACTTTTATCATTTCTTTTTAGACATAGCCTAAATACACTTATTAACAGAAGTAAAAAGCTAGTGTTTGGCTAAATGAATTGCACCACAGTTGCATGACTTCAACGCTTCCTACTACACTATTGGCAATAGGAATATGACATTATCAACAGCAAAGCAGCCATTTCTACAGCAGGCTGCCTGTACACTGTCACCACCCACTGAGCAAGCAACCCATTCAGCTCCAACATGGTCAGTTAACACTGTTGTACACTGGGCTGTGACAGTTAATCTCATGTCCAATAAACAATCAAACAAACAAAAAAAAAGATTTAATAATTAGGTCATGGGATTACTTTTCACTGTCCCAACATGGAAACACGATGAGATGTATTGATGTTTTTAGATCAATATAACTGCTGTATTAATGTGTATATATTTTACTGCTGTAGGTGTTTATGGTTCAGCTAATTCATCGACTTCATATACTGTAGTTTAAGCTACAGCAATGTGTCATATTCTAAAGATCATCATAATGTTTGTGTCATCACTGTCCTGTAGGAACCACATATCTCTAAAAAGTCACTTTTCATAAACTCAGAAAAAAGTGCTGTTTCCAGCTTTAATGCATTTTCCAGTTTTTTAAACGTTTGTTTATTTAACAACACATTCTGTGGACAGCAGTGTCAGGCAACACACAAACATGTCCATTTAAATACTTTGTACAGACACACAAAAAATATACGAATATATGCACACAATGATCATTGCTAATGTTTGCTAGCCCACCCCACTTTTACTCCCGCAACAATAGCATTATAACTAGTATGCACCACAACATGACAGCAGCAACTGACTAAGCTAAATACAGTTGTACTTGCTGCGGTCATATAATAGGCTTTAACTTATAAGCCTAGCTGGAGACAAGTCACACAGACTAGCTGGAGACACACAGACATCTGTGTTAGTCAATACAGCGTGGCAAGTCCACACTATGAATACACCCTCTAAACTAAAAGACGGGGTCCAGTGTCAGGTCCTTCACTCTCATTGCTGTTCAGTGTCAAAATCACCTTTGGATGCTGCTACCCAGAAGCCTGATCACACCTGGGCCATCGTGTTAGTTGATAAGCCCTGCCCATACCAGCCAGCCACAAAATAAAAGAGGAAGTAGAGGAACAGCGTACTGTTCAACCTAGCGCTACTCCTGTCATGGGAATATTTGGTTGTGTGATTGTAGGGCTGCATTTTGTTGAGATTTGTTCCTGAGAAGATGAGATTCAGTGAGTTTTCTTCCATAACAAATGCATTTTTTAAGCAATCACTTTGGTAGATCTGTTGACACTTAATGAAAGCACTACTGTATCATATATTTTTCAGCACAAAGTAGTTAAATAGAGACACTGCAGTGTTTGACATTGATTCTGCCTACCTACAGCAGCCAAGCAATGACTTCTGCTGGGGTATGGTGGTACCACCAAACAGCATGCAGAGCTACAGTAAACTGTATTACTAGAACCAGTGGTGCTCAATTATGGCAATATGTTTAGTTGAAATTATGAATACATTTACTAATGATGATTGTGGATGGTGGTGTGTGGTTTTATTCATGTTTTTATGTCAACATATTGGAAAGGGCATTGTGAGAGTATTTGAATATTGAGTCAAATGTTTCCCCCTCTGTATACATTTTAATTATGGCCCTGCTCCACAGTCACCCCACTCAATCAATAGAGCACCTTTGAGATGTGGTGGAACCCAACAAAATGGCATTTTCAGGAACACATTATTTTTCAGGTCGCTTGATTTCCACATAATTTCTGAGGAACTTTCCTTTAAAAACAAGTTATTTGGAACAGAGCAAGTATGGACAGCATGACACATATTTCTAAACAGTGGTTGCTTTCCAGAAGAGATTCCTGTAGGTTAAGTTCCACATTAACCCAACAACGTCTTTATTCATTATATTGGAAATGTAATATTTTATATCAGTTGTTGACATGTTCAGCAGTGCACTGACAAGAAGACCTCTAGGTTACACTGACCAACAATTGAAAGTGATTTATTGGAAACACCAACAGAACTGTTTCCATTTTACATATTTTTAATACACCGTACTACTTCTTTCCAGGAAACAAGGTACAGCCAGAGTGCCGTTAGAGTATTTTCTTTTCTTGTAAATTATAGTAAACTAAGGGACCTTTCTTTGATTGATGATGATGTCATTTAAATGAGCTTTGCATGACTGAATATGTAATCCCTTTGGTATCAAAAATGTCATTCATAGACAAGGAAATGTACAGTCTGTTATCCTGCATGGTGACATCACATATTTTACTTATGTTTGGGGTCAGTTAGAACAACATCTGACTAATGTCAGCATGTTGACAGTGACCATGCTAGAGATCACTAAAGTTATTGCAGTTTATCCTGATGGGAACATGAGTGATGAACCAAAGGTCATACCAATCCTGGCTTTTGTCATGGCAAATGAACCAAAGGTAGGCAAGGCGCACTCAAACGGAGTGGATGAACAGAGGGAGCACCGACAGAGTGGCTATGACACGAGGCACGCGTGGAAGCGGCAGGCAGACACTGAAACAAAAGAAAACACAGCACAATAAATGGCTGGAAAAAACGATGGACAAAAAATGACTTTTACTAACAAGGAGAGGAAGACAAAGAGACTCGTACTTATGGACCAACAACCAGACATCGACATGGAATGAGGAATAATCCGGCAACGAGGAGGAGAAGGTCCATGTCTTAAATACTCTCCTTGATGAAGGGAGAGTGACTGCAGGTGAGTCGCAGTGGGAGGAGCTGGCAGCAGGTGAGGGGCTGCCCAGCCACCAGGGGTAGACAGACAGACAGACACACACACAGGGAAAAGGGAGAGGAGACACACTGGGAGAGACAGGAAGCCAGGATCATAACAAAATCAATATAAAATTTCATAGCAATCCAATAGTTGAGATGTTGTGTCTGGATCAAAGTGGTGGACAAACAGACATTACCAAAGCACCAAACACTCTCTGGTTCCAGCTTCCCAAATATGAGGATGGACTGCTTTTCTTTCTTTTATAAATTAGGTTATAAATGTATTATTTTATAAATTCAATAGTTTGGGGTTTTCGACTGGTGGTCAACAAGTCACAATTCAATTCAACAACACAATTCAAAGACATCACCTTAGATTCTGGATTCACTGGCATTTAATAGAATAACCAATTCATCGAAAAAAAAAAAAATGTAATTGTTTTGCTGGAGCAGACCTAGCACGGAGGGAATATCTGCCAGGTATAACAAACAAGCCAGCATCAAACTTGAAAGTAACTCCTGACTTAATGTCTCCTCTTTCTCTTTTTAAGGACCGATTTAATCATCAACACCTCACATCCTTTAGTGAGCCCCCACCTCCTCCTCCTCCCACACACACACACACACACACACACACACACACACACACACACACACCCACACACACACACACAGTGATGCTCTGACAAAGGTGTTTTTTCTGCACCATCTATTCAGAAATGCCCTTGTGTCTAATGTGTGCTGTGTGTGTTTATCAATGAGTTCGACCCACAGCTCGAGATGAGCTGTTCAGACCTACTTCTCTGAGGCAGGCAGGCAGGCAGCTTTTTGTAAACGCCTCCACTCTCCGCTGCCTGTCAGAGTGTCTGAGCTGTGGCACACACTGAACCACACACACAGGAACACAAGAAAACAAAGCTGGGCTAAAAATACCTCGATCGCCTCAGAGCGGCATATTGAAGATGTAGCAGAATTTACTGGAAATGCAGTGACAGATGTCGATTCAAGTGAACGTCCACACACAATCAGCACATCTTTTAAAATAAATGGGGGGGATTCTTCAGTCTATGACAGAAAGTTCGAGTTTATAAGCAGTTCTCATAAAATTAGGAAAAGTCAGGAAACAACGAGGCGTCAAAACAATGTTAAAAGTGAAGAGATGCTGCTTTTCACGGTTTTAAATAATAGTGAACTGAAAAGCTTTGAGTTTTTAGCCCCATTAGCTGTGTGGCTCTAGATATGTTGGTGTTCAGTGCAGACTGAAACAAATGGGAAACTGTCCAATGGACTGCCATGAAATGTGGTGCAGACATTCGTGTTTCTGAGAGGATGAATTGTCCTGGCTTTGGTGATCCCCTGATTTTTTTTCTTTAGATGGGCATACAGTGACTAAATTCTACCACTGAGAATAGACACATAAGCTAATTCCCCTTAAAACATGGTCTTGAAACAATAGTATTTCACTACAAAGTAAAATATTTGTCACTAAATGTGCAACAGTCAGTGTAGCACTCAAAACCCCCACTTATCTGATTGTATGCGGTTTGATCAGATTGACTTTGGCCTGGCACCAAGAGAAAACATCTCCACAGCTGCCATTGTATTTTGATATTGAAATGCTGAACTTCAAATATTGCTAAATCCTGGTTAGTACATAGAAATGTGTGACATCACCTTTTTCCAGCCTCCTTCCACACACTGCAAGCCAGTGAGAAGAGCACAGGCAACAAAAATACAGAAAAACTTTCCTGTCAACTTATGAAAACTCAGAAAATCATGCGTTCATGTCGGACACAATCAGTCAAACTAAGAAGCCCAATTCTGTAATAAGACTGATATCAGACACCCCCCTGTCTTATACCTTGAGACTATTATCTAAGTTGAGATTTACTGCAAGTGTATTTCGAGTCTCATTGAGAAGATCTCCTTGTACGGTATAATACCTCAGCAGATAGAGATAGCCAGTTCTCTGCCCTCTGGCCCTTAACCATCTTTGTCTGGCTGGTATGTGCCTGTCCCCCGTCCCATGACCCACTCCTGTTCTAAATATAACTATCCAAGCATGGTCTCTCACTGTTAAGGTCACATTACATCATCCCAAGCAGCATATTCTCAATCAAGTAGGCTCAGGGCATGAGCTGAGACACGTCGAAGGCTTTATGATCTACTGGGTCACTCAAAAAGACGTCAGGGGAGGTTTGAAAACGATGGGATGCAGTAACAGCTAGTGGCTTCCTGGGCAGGGGGCTTGACTGGACCTAAACACCTCTGGAGCAATAGATACACAACTTGAGAAACTTTGAAAACCTGCTGGGAAAAAAAAAAAAAAAATCCAGATTGAGTGTTAAAGTTTTCTTGAGAATTTTGGCTGACATGGGCAATGGAATAAACAAGGTACAGATAACTCTGCATTTAAATAAATCTAAATTACCTTGTTGTATCTTCCCCTGCACCCTTCTTTTAACTCAATTTGTGACTTTCTTTAGGTCCTGCCTGATCTTTATCTTGGAAATATCAAAGGTAAGATTTCCTGCCTCTTGTCATTTCAGTAATTGATTTATTTTCAGGATAATGTAGTAGAATATGTTTCAGTTCCTCATACGGAGGGGCATGTGGTGAGATGCTACACTGAGCTCAGTTTCTATAGAGTGGAGAGGTCACAGCGTACAGCAGAATGATTGAAGCAATGTATTTTGATGTTAAAAAAAAAAAAAAAAAACTTTTTTTGCCTGTATGTGAGTGTGCGGGCGTTGGTGTGTAGCTCCGTCAGCAGCTGGAGGAAGGCCACGTGAGGGGTAGTGTGGGAGGGGATGCCCCATGGTGTGGGGGTGTCCCCACTGCAAACTATAATCCACATCTTTCCATAAAACAGTAAATGCAATCATTAGGTTGCTTTTTGTGTGCATACATGAAATGATGACTGCACAGGAAACGGCTTATAAATATGCATTACTTTTTGTAACCATGACGTGTTCAGGGCACCACTGTCGAACAGGTAATCTTTCATATAAGCTAGGCCTTTGATCTTTTTTTGTCTTTGTTCAACAGGAAGTGTGAGCAGGTATGAGGAAGAGTAAAACTTTTACAGACTTTTACAGGGCAAGACAGAACAGTAACTACAGAGGGACTGAAGTTGAGCAAAAATTTAGATGAAAGATTTTCAGGCTGGCCAGCAAACTGTAAAATGTATAATGCCATCCTAAGCAAAAAATAACTTCAGAAAATTGGGGGGCTAAATATAGCAGCTATCAAATTCAAGGATTTAACTGTGTAATTTAAAGGTTACTGTTCCAGACCAGCCTATTTGCATCAAAGGCTAAACTGGCAGTTACTGCTACTCTGCTATGCTAGCTATGTTAGCTTTAACGGGAGTTCTATGATGGCTGGGTTTTATTCAACATGATATAGTTGAATTCGTAGCCTTCTATTGCAATTTGTTATGTGTAATGAAGCGCAATTTCTAAGATGTCCTTTTAGCAAAGTCGGCATTTACAGAAAACAGCGAGGGAAATATCAGTAAGTAGGCCTACTTTACTTTTAGCTTTAGCCGAAACTATCTCACCAGCTAACATTAGCTTGTTGATGTCTGGCTGTCTGTTTTTGTCTTTTTTGTATTTACTGATAATTTCCCATGCAGGTTTCACAGAAATGACACATTTCTATGGCATAATATCTTCTATCTATATAGTGACTGTGTTTTGGCTTAATCGGGCGTGTCACTGGTCTGTCCTCTGCAGAAAGACAGCTCTCTGTTACCAGCTTTAATGTCACGTCAGCACCTTGACACCCCATAAAAATATTTTTTTCATGACAGACACACTTAGAGATTCATTTCATTTTATGACCTTGAGGTCACTGGCTTACAGTGCAAGGTACATAGTCAGATTGTGTTTCCTCTGCAAGTATCTTTGATTTATATACTATGTATATTCCATTTTATATTGCAGGCTTTTTTTCTGTCTAACTTGAGGTTAGTTTAGTGGATTTGGCTGATTGGAGGGCTCAGTGCAGGGCTTTTCTTTGTCTTGCATAGGTGGCATGAGCATCCTGCAAATTTGCAAAGCATGAGAAAAAAGTGCTCAAGACACATCTGTCCAAAGTAGAAAACATTTGGCTTCCTTTTAAAGAACAAAATTTGATTAGAAGAATTACTGTTTCTTGCTTTTGGCCCAAGCTGCTGCACTGTTTTAGAAACACTGGTTTTCCGGTTTTTCTTTCAGTTCAAAACAAGAGCAACACTTTTAAGCCATAAGGCCACATTTGCTTGGGAAACATTAGAGGAGGGGGTTGTTGTTGGGTAGAAAATGCTTAATTTAGGTCGGACCTTACATGGGGTGATCTGTGATTGGATGGAAGGAATATTTGAGATTTCTTGATTTTCTTTGTGATCTGCAGATGCACAAGACAAGGAGCTGTTGGCCCAGCACAATATCACCCACATCCTGTCAATCCATGACACAGCTGCACCCATCCTGGAGGTGAGCTGTCTTCTGCGTGTCTTCTATCAGCCTGTGTGACCCCCATGGCCCAACATCGATCCACTCATAAAGTACACAACTTCCCCTCAGCTCACCACTGCTGTTGTTCCCCTCAGTGTCCCTGCTGCTTAGTATTCGTTCTGAAAGTGTTAAATGTTGGGAGCCGACTTGAAGTTTCTCTGACTTAATGCCTTCTTTCTTCTACATCTAACAAAATATCTTATCGATTAATCTGTCAATTCATTTTCCAGTTAACCCATTCTTTGTTTAGTCTACAATTTCCCAAAACCCAAGGTGACTTCGCACATTTGAGAAATTGGAGCCAGCAACTTTACGGCATCTTATGCTAGAAAATTCAATTAAGTAATTATTGATCAAAAACATTCACTTTCTGTCGATTGATTGATTGTTTAATCAGTTAATCATTTCAGCTTTGCACCCTTGTTATCCCCTGAGGTATCATCCTCAACTATTTATGATATGTTGGTTATTATATGTTCAGTATAGTTGTGTTTTGCAAGGATTAATAAGAAGAAAAAGGTTGTCAAGAAATATTCTTAACCCAAAAGTCAGATAGATTTGTATCAAAGGCTTTTGAAATAGACCACTTCAAATGGTGTGAAAGTCAGATGTTCTTATTTTCAATTTTGCTTGGAAAGTCCTTTTGTCTTGAATCATTCAAGACATGGAATTCACCAGATTTAACCAAATAAGCAGTCGCCTGACTGACTGTGGAGCTTCAATATTCTGCGGGGTCCAAGTGAATATCTGAAAATTTGACTGTTGTTTTCAGTCTGTGATGCAGCCATAACACCAGCAGATGATTTTAGCTCAGCAGCTTGAAGTCCATCAAGTCTTGAAAGTGGAACTGCATAAAAAAAAGGTTTCTTGCTTTTCATGCTGAATTTAGACGTGGCAATTTGAGTATGAAAGAGCGGGAAAGACGTTTTTTCTTGTACGTGAGCAAGTGAGTGTGAGAAGGACAGAAAGAGGTGATTCAGCTGTGAGAATGTGGTAGGTTGAAAGTAGAAATTTGCTGTCACTGATTTCCATTTGGTAACAGATGTAAGAATATAACATCTGGACAACTGCAAAATCTGTGAGCGGAGAGCTTAAGTTTAAATTTAGCAGTTTTGATTTCGCTGAGACGTTATCCTTCCAGAATCATCATTAACGATCAATTTGAATATGAACTGTTATTTCATTTGAGTGAAATTTTCCTCTTTCCGTCTCTGAGTCCGTATGGCTTGTTTTTGAAAATCTTGATCTTCAGTGTCCGCTTTCACAACTTTCATCTTTTCTTGTTGAAAGCGAGCATGAAAAGTGCTCAGACATTTCTGTACACTTTCTCCATCCATGTATGTTTCATTGAACACTGAAGAGAAACAGCAACTTGTATTACAGTATCAGTACCAAAACTGGTCAACCACCAAAACTTTTTAAAAGGATTTGGACCTGAAATTATGTCTGACTCCCTGAACTGTGCTGCCCATCACTCAGCAGCTCATTAATTCCAGCTGCTGTTCAAATCTTTGATCTCGATCGCAGGATGATTCTCACAGGTTTTTGAGTTCTGTGGCATAATGATGACTCAGGTCTGTTTTACCAGTGCAGCCCAAATAGCCAGATGGGATGGTTTATTTGCATACCTAACAGTCAAACTGCTGACTGATTGATTTCTTGGAAGACAGCATGATGGGTCCTGAGAGAGGAAGGTCGAATTTGCAACCACCAAGTCTCTGAGGTCGGATGTGCCGTTTACTGTACAGTATGTGGCTCTAATTAACATACTGCAAAATAGAATGACAGGGTCAGTTTAACAGAAAAAAACTGCAGTCTCAAAATGCCTTTTTGCATGTAAAGAATATACATTTCTGCGCTTGTCCACAATTTGCATGCAGACTGTTTGGGAGTGTATTCATGCTTTCTTTTTGACTGCATTTGATTTTAGTGACTAATGGTCACAAGGAGTTATTAGAGCGATGGTGCAAAGATATGAGGACTCCATATGCATGACTTTTTCTGTCAATAAGTACAATTTCACTCGTATGTGTGTTACATGCTCCTTCGATACGTGTACGTCTGTTCATGTTGCAGCCTGTGTGTGCATGAGTACTTTGTGGTTGGTGTGTGCGAGCTAACCTGTCTGGAGCACTTCCAGAGTTCAGGGTGTCCCAAAGGGCTCAGGGGTTTTTGCAGCGGCGCAGTCATAACGGGACAAGGTAGTTTCTGTCCACTGCATGTACCATCAGCTGCCAGGTGCACAGTACAAACACACACACACACACACACACACACACACACACATAGGCGTACATCGTTATGTCATGACCTGCCACACTGACAGGGTCCGAGGGGCAAGGTTTCAGGGGCCGTCCCATCTGTCAAAAACAGGAAGTGTGTGAGAGCCAGTAACAGGACGAAACTGTTGTTACACATTAACTGTTATACATTAATTAATTCAACAACTTTGTATGCATGAAATACTCTTTATAGTGTTGTTTGAGTCTAAACTAGTCCCCCCATCACCCTCTAGGACATGACATACCTGTGTATATCTGCTGCTGACCACTCTAAGCAAAACCTGTAAGTACTTCTACACACACACACACACACACACACACACACACACACACACACACACACACATATATATATATATATCATATGTTATATACATACAAACACTCACAGAGTGTAAATACTGTGTTTGAAAAGTCTTGAATATTGCATTCCTATCTACCATCTCATGATCTGTGGCAAGTGCAATTGCAAAAAAAGAGTTTAATGATGCAGAATATCTGTATGAAATGAACTTTTCGATATCATGTGAACATGTTTTATGTAAGCATTTAGGAAACTGGAGGGGGGAGAGCAGAGGGAGTTTTATGAAAATATTTTATGTAAAAGTATTCCCAATCAGAACATTTATTTCTGAAAAAATAAATAAATACATAAAATCACATACACAGTATTAAAATCAGAGAATTTAAAATGTTATCTGGTTGGAGGGCAGGTTCAGCCATGAATTAATTGATGGAATAAACACTGAAGAATATATAATTAGTACTAAAGTGGAATCAAGTGGGACTGAAAAAATATTCCTAACCCTAACCCTATTCATAGAGGTTTAAGAAATGCTATTATATTTTTTTAAAAATAAACAAATATTTCAAATGCAGTGGTTTAAGTCTTATATTGTTATTTTAAGATTAGTCATTTTAATTCAATGTGCTTAATCTCACCAGGACTCAGTACTTCAGAGACAGCATCATGTTTATCCATGAGTCCCGGCTCAAAGGAGAGGGCTGCCTTGTCCACTGGTGAGTGAAAATAAAATTACTGCTGGTTGATTTGTTCCTTATTTATGTATTAATGTACTTAACCTTGAAATCAGTACTTCAATTTGAGTGATTAAAAATGTATTTTCATTCTTATTTTTGAAAATAATGCAGGCTGTCTATGTTTTGTTTTAACTGCACGTGATTATTTACTGCATAGTACTCTCCATCAATTTTTTAAAACTGAAAACAAGTCATGTACATCAGAATACATGGTCTGAAACTGGTGTCATTTACAGATGAGAATACTGAGAGGAGGAGGAATAAATATTCAGGTTGAGCTGATTTTTGTTTAGAATGATGAATATTTGGCTCAAGATGATCTGGAAGTCCTACCATTTTATTAACCCAATTTTCATTTTCAACCACATCACTGTCACTAAACAGAACACAATTTAGATTAATGCTTTCATCTTTTCACATATCAAACATGCAAAATCAAGCATTTAACCACAGCTTTAGGAAAAAAGGGGTTTCACTTCTTTGTACACTAAACAAGAGAATCTGAATATGTGCTGACTACTGCAGCTAGCATCATGCCGTGAAGCCCTGTGCTCTCAGTGTTGCAGGAGTGTCCCGCAGTGTGACTCTGGTGGTGGCTTACATCATGACAGTGACGGGCCGCGGCTGGGTGGACTCTCTGGCGGCGGTGAGGGCGGCTCGGCCGTGTGCGGGGCCGAACCTGGGCTTCCTGCGGCAACTGGAGGAGTTCGAAAACACAGAACTGACTGAAGTGAGTCAAGGTTTCAGCAGGAGCCATTCCATGCATTGTCTGCAATTGCGTGTCTATATATTAACTTTCATTCTTACTGGCAGAGTCCACCATCCCATGTGGGATTCAGATCGCATATCCATGCACAAGTGATTCACAGGACATGATGGAGACATGTAATGGACTTGATACAGAAGTCAGTGCATGAGACAGACAGCAACAATGGTCCAAATCTAACCACGGCATGTCTCCTGCTCCAGTGGATGAGACACACCTCATTTTGACTGGAAATGGCACCTATATTACAAAAAGCCAGGATATGCTTAAACCCACCTGTTCTGAATGTCCACATAAGGGTACACACTTTTGAACAGCATCACCTCTAAGCCATCCACAATGTCACGCCTGTTTGCACACGAGGGAAACAACAAAGGCTGTTGTGTGATGAATTCGTTAGAAGGAAAAGAAAAGTTGGAGAGAAAAGTTCAAACCACTTCAGCTCACCTGGTCAATCGCTGTGCGTAGAAGGCGTGCTTAATCTGATTGTCAGTTTCAGAAAGTTACGGATCGGACTTCTGAAAAGTTTGTCAGTAGGGGCT
This sequence comes from Chaetodon trifascialis, assembly GCF_039877785.1. Classification (NCBI taxonomy): domain Eukaryota; kingdom Metazoa; phylum Chordata; class Actinopteri; order Chaetodontiformes; family Chaetodontidae; genus Chaetodon; species Chaetodon trifascialis. The sequence continues at coordinate 24,830,637 of NC_092059.1, read as the reverse complement.
TTCAGGCCCTGTTTGATGATCTGGCAACCACTTGAAGCATGAAGTCCTACTTTAACTTCCCTCCTCTGTCTTTTTCCCCCCTCTCTATTGGAAACACCCTGCATCTCTCTGATTCTGCCTCAGCTGTCATTTATTCATCTGACTCACTTGTACACTCCCTCTGCTCTCCCCCTCCCAGTATCAGGCCTGGTGGAAGGAGCGATATGGGAAGAACTCTTTCAATGATGGCAAGGTGGTGGAGACGCTTTTAAGTCAGAAATCTAAGAGCAGCAGCAGCAGCAGCAGCGATGCCATAAGGACCAGCATCACTCCTGCGCTGGGCACAAGTAGCACCTGAAAAAAGGTCTTCGGACAAGCTCAGTGTGTCCTGAACTCAAGCAGCCGAGGACTGTGGGCTTCTGCTCGGATCTTTAAACCCACTCAGACCAGACCAGCTTCTGCCTTCATCATCAGTCCTGCAGGGCAAAGCGACAGCAGGGACACTGATGTGAGCGGTTGCGTCTCATGTGTGCAGAATGGCTAAGCAGTCATGTGATGGGAGGGGGTTTTTATGTCATTATCGCAGTCCCCCTCGTCATGTCATGTCCTTGCCTCTAACTGTCAAAACAACATGCAAGGCCAGTCAAGCATGACACCAAGGAAATATGTACATAGAGTCCACAGTGTGAACACACATTTAGCTGTGTGCACTCCCCGTCAGTTACGTTATGCTGTGTCTTCTACTTGAAATATGAGTATTACTTTCTATAGACAGTGTGGAAGCTGAACGTTGTATTTTCCAGTAACACAGCATCTGAAACAGTGTTCATTTATTTCTAACTGTTTGATTCCTTAATGAATGTTTATTTCTGTCCGTATGCTTTGTTTTAACATCGAGCTAGCAGAGTTAATGATTAGCACGTACATTTCTGCTCCATCTTATGTGCTTTTGTGAATTTGCATTTTATTTCATTAAATGACATAAGATTTAATTTGTCAGGTGAGGATTTTTTTTTTCTTTTTTAGCGATTTAGAGCAGCGGGGGCTGGGATCCTAAAAATGACTGGAAAGCAAAACTAAGGTGGAAAAAAACTATTTCTGCAGCACAAAATGTGAATATGACTTTCTTTTGAGTCACTTGATAATTTTAGGCATTTCAGGCCTTTAACAATGTATTCAAACAAGGATAAACACAGTCTTTGGTTGAGATGGTCACAGCTCAGTGGTGGAAGAAGTATTTAGTTCCTTTACTTAACTAAAAGTCACAATAATAGAATGTAAAAATACTTTAATGTAGTTTGTTGAGGTGGAATTTTATCTTCTTTACATTCTGCTGGATAGTTTCACCTGTAACAATCTGTTTTATTTTATAAGCTGATCACTGGAGTTGCTGAGCTGTCACATAAATGTAGCGCATACACAGAAGTATCTCTTACCCTTTTTTAAAATATTCAAATTCCTTTTAATATTTTTTGGTCACTATTCTTGATGTTAGGTTTATTTTTGCTGAACATTTATTCATTTTTGTTTGATCAAATTCTCATGCTTAATGTTGGTTTCATCTTGTTTTTTGAGGCCATTTAAGATGGATCTCTGCACTAAAAGGCCGTACAAATAAAGGTAGTAGTATAAGCACAACTACCTCAAAACTGTTCTTATACAAAGCTCAAGTAAATGTACTTATAGCTACATCCCAACACTGCAACTGGTCACAGAGACCAGAAGTGGACTTGTTTCTTTGAAGAACGCTGAAGAATAGTAACTAATACATTTACTTGAGTTTTGTACTTCCAGTAAGCATGTAAATAACGTATTTCTAATTTATGCTACTTTCTATTTTAACTCCACCTTGTTTCAAAGGTTTAATATTGTGCTTCTTACTCCACAACTATAATCTGATCTGATTTTAGGCACAAAACACATGATGGGTTTATGAAATATGATGTACTGTTGTAGTTAAACTTCAGTGAACTACAACAGAATACGAAGCAGTTAAAATGAGCTCCACCTCCACCAACTACATTAGTACAGCTTAGATGATAATGATGCAATTACTTCACTTTACATGGGTGTCGGCAGTGTGCTATTTCTTCTATTTCATTACTTTTAAGAGGGAAATGTTGCACTTTGTAGCCCACTACTACTACTACTACTACTACTACTACTACTATATTTACTAATTTCTTTCCAGATTAAGATTTTATGTTAAAGACATACTCATTTTTATAAACTATGGTGCCTTGTTGTAGATTTAACTATCCAACAGTGCATCAAGTAGTAGAAATGCTATTCCAGCTGCACTGTTCCTTATAGGTTAATGCATCAGCAATGATAATCAAAAAATGTATTATATCTCCTTTAGCACAACACTGACAGAAGACAATACTGCATGATGAAAACTTTTTCTTGAAAAAATGTTAATAATAATACTTATTAAACTTTTTAACAATTTGCTTTTTGTACTTTAACTTAAGTAAGGTTTTGAATGCAGGATTTGGACATTTCTTCCATCCCTGCCATTAAGGCTGGAAATGACTGTTTTAGAGGTTTATAGTGTTTTTTATCATTATTATTATCAATTTGTATTTTACATGTATTTTTTAAAATAAGAACTGAATGAATTGTAGACATTGTGCTCACCCAATGACCCATTTTACTCGTTTCTAGGTATTATATACAAATATGCCCACGGTGTAGAATAATCTGATCTGGCAGGCTCTTCTTGTCGGTATTATAGCTGCTGTTCACTATAATCTTCCACTGGGAACAATCTCGCGCTGATGTTTTTGTACATCACTTCTAGCTACTGCAGCACCGCTCTACAGTTACTTTTCGTAAAGCTTTATCATTTCAAAGAATTGTTTTCGTCCCCGTCCTATGATTTTCCACGTGTGCGGGTGTGTGACACTTCTGACTGACGCCGACAGGGTTTCCCCCGGTGTCTTACTGGAGATCGGCCGCTGTGTGTGCGCTGATAAGCTTCGCAGGAGAGGCAGGCGGACGGCAGCAGGTGCGTCCTCCTCAGCATCCCCGGCTGTGTCTCCGCCCTCATGCTGCTCGCCATAGGCTGGAGGATTTAAGCGGGCCCGTCGTAATGATGAGGGCTTTCTGAGACTGATTGATTTCAAAACTTGACGGGTTTCGAGTTTCACAGGTAAGATGAGTTCCATGCGCTCCCAAGGCGCACTTTAAGGTCAATTTAGTGTGCGTGGGAGATCAGGGTGGTTAACCTTTGAGTTTTACTGAACTTCAAGTAGTCTCACCCTTCTCTGCTAAACTTACACTACTTTTAAAACACATAGCAGCACATTGCACTGCATTACAGGACCTAACAGTGGAGTTGTTGCATGCGTCTGTTTGGACAGAGATGAACGCAGAGTTGGATTACGGCGGCTCCGGGAGCAACGGGAACGGAAAGCTGCGCCAGTGGCTCATCGAGCAGGTGGACTGCGGCAAGTATCCCGGTCTGGTGTGGGAGAACGACGAGAAGACCGTCTTCAGGATACCGTGGAAACACGCCGGGAAACAGGACTACAACCGGGATGAGGATGCCGCGCTTTTCAAGGTAAACAGCCGCATCCTCCGCTGCTCATCCAGCCGCACTCCCACATGTGACTGTCAGAGTAAAAGTGCTTTTCATAAAGTTGGCCTGTAACTTATGCGCAGTAAGTCAGTTCGTGCTTTTAATGTCTTCTGCTGTATTTGGCATGAAATGATGTTGATGCAGGCGTATGAAATGAAGCACTTTGCGTTCTCTTTGTCTATGAAATGTGCAATATAAGCACGGCTGCAACGATTCATTACATCGATTTGATTACATCGTGGATGAATGTTTTGTCTATTAAATGTCAGAAAGCAGTTAGAAATATAACAATAAAACAAGTTCCCCGAGCAAAAGATGACTTTAGAAAATTCTGTTTTTTCCTCTAAAGAAGCTAAACCAAATAAAAGACGAGGAAAAACAGGACATCTTCACATTTGAGACGTTGAGAAATGTTGGTGATTAATTTCACGCTGCTGGAACACTAAATTAATCGACTAATTGTTTCAGCTCTTCATAGAAACTCCACCACAGATGATAAAGTCCGTAATGAACGTGCCGTTTCTTGAGGTCGTTTGCTGCCTGTGAGCACACTGCAGGTTCTGCGACACATGCCAGAGCTCACTGCTCACCCTCTCCAGCTTTAATCAGGGCTGTTTTTCAAGTTTTGCCGGTGACCTGTGTGCAGGCCTGGGCGCTGTTTAAAGGCAAGTTTCGGGAGGGGATCGACAAGCCGGACCCCCCGACCTGGAAGACTCGCCTCCGCTGCGCCCTCAATAAGAGCAATGACTTTGAGGAACTGGTGGAGAGAAGCCAGCTGGACATCTCAGACCCGTACAAAGTCTACCGCATCATCCCCGAGGGAGCCAAGAAAAGTCAGTCCCACAAAAAATACCGAACATTTCAAACAATACACTTTTGAAACGCTTGATTTTTTGGCACAGCAGCACAGATGTTACTGTCTGGAAATTAACCAAAGTGAGCGAATTTTTATTTTGAAATGTATGTTTTAATATAGTCATGATATCGGTTGTTACAGTAAACTGCTTTTGGAAATTCTCTGACATTTGGTGATTAATAAAGGTCACTGACTTCTCAGTGCAGTAAAAAACACCAGTGACTGATGCAATGGTGTTTGAATATCATGCACCAATGTGCATGATGTCAACAGATGCGGACTTTTTCTGTGTAGTGTTGAGACCTCACTTGTTCGTATTTGTTCTTTTTTGTCTTGCATTTAGGGCCCCGACAGGAGGACAGCCCTCTGAGTCCTGTGAGCTATCAAGTGCACCCCCCCTACCCTGCCCTGCAGACTCAGGTGATTTTCATACTCATGGAAATGAGTGGGGTGGGCTTAAGAGAGAGAGAGAGAGAGGTTGTATGTGAAACAGAAACAGTGGATGAGAAGTCATCCTGTGCAGTCATGAATGACCTTGGATACACCAGATGACTTTGCATCTCAGTCTCACTTGTTTGTGCCAGGGCCATGATCATATGTTTCTGCTGGGGATCTGAATTCCACCAGCACAATGCAAGCATCCCAAAGTTTGGAGCTGAGTTGAGCTGATTATTTGTGTCTCTGTGTGCAGATGTCACAGTACATGCCCACACCAGAATGTGGCTGGAGAGATTACTGTCAGGAGCAGGCCTCCCTGCCTGAGCTGCCCTTCACTCAGTGTCCCTGTCCCCCCCGCAGCCTGCCATGGCAGGGCCCGTCCATGGAGAATGGTACCACATTACTATCCTTGGCACTTTGTATATTGCGTATGTCACTGTTTTTCTGTGCTCGTGTTGAGCTCGTCTGCTCCTCTGTGTCTGCAGGATATCAGCTCAGAGCCTCAATTTACTCGTACGGCCCTGCTGATAGCCAGCCCTCGCCATTTACACTGGACGCCAGCATCAGATCAGCGGAGGCACTCTCAGGTAAACACACACTTTCATTTCACTTTTTATCTCTGCATACTATGGAATCAGAAGGAGGTACTGTTGGCCGAGGTGACTTCCTCAACTGAGCATGAGATAATCTCGGTGTTTAGCTCTGGAAGCTTTTGAATAAAACCATTAAGCAAAACCAAGCAGTGAATGTATTCTTTACATGCACACCCTGGAAATATCATACTATGCAATATGTAAGTCTGTATGTACAAAACTATGCGTTGTTTATGGTCATATACGAAGACATAGCTGAAGATGGAGCTGCCTACATCCAGACAGACATCTTAAAAAGGCTAACAGTGCAAAATTGCATGGAAGACTGAAAACGCTACTCTGATACTTGGAAAACTGCACAATGTTTTAACAATCTTAAGGAATGCACTGACTGGCCTGAAGAGGGCGCTGTAATTAAAGTTTAAAAAAAGTAAATCGCGAATATTTTGGATTCTTATATTCATTGTCTCATTCAGAATGAACGTTCGCATCAATCCTAAAGGCCAGCGTTTCAATACACTGCACTACCTGCCCAGCACCAAAGGCTGGAGGCCAGGATTAGGATGCAGCGATAGATAGGACAAGAAAATGAAAAATAGCTTCATGTATCAGAACACATGTTTATTGACCTCCACCTGTGTCCTCTTCTCTTCCAATCAGACTTCCGCCTGCACGTGTCTGTATATTTCCGAGACAGTCTGGTGAGGGAGATGACCGTCTCCAGTCCAGAGGGGTGCCACATCACTCCGTGCTTCCCAGAGGACAAACCCTACCCGCAGCCTGGAAGTCCCGAGGTGGTCCCCCTGCCTGTGGACAGTCTCTCAGTCCAGAGGAGGGCAGAGGAGTGTCCCCCGAGTCCCCCGTCCACCCTGGAGAGGGGAGTGTTACTGTGGATGGGCCCAGACGGACTCTATGCTCGGAGGCTGTGTCAGAGCAGAGTGTACTGGCAGGGAGGACTGTCCCAGTACGGAGACAAGCCCAACAAACTGGAGAGAGACGTCAACTGTAAACTCCTCCACACACAGGACTACCTTACAGGTGAGCCTGAGCAAACAGAGCTGCATCTAGCCATTGATTTAATAATCATTTCATCTGAGAATTGATTATGATGTGACGTCTATGACATGTCAAAAAGTCGTGAGAATGCCATCACAGTGTCCTAAAGCCCAAAGTGACGTCTTCAATTCAACAGTCCAGTCCCAAAGATATTAAACACCAAATATCCATATTTCTCAGACGCTGGAAGACTTTTTGCTTTTAGAAATGATCAACAATTGATTATCATATATGTTTGTGGATCAGTCTTGATTAAAGCATGTTGCAAGCATCCTCTCCAGTGGATAAGCACGACGGACCGGAGAAGAGTTGCACTGAAACTTGCACAAAAGTTTGCAATCAGTTTGTTTTCCGTCACTCATGCAGGGCTGGGTAATGTCTGAAATCTTTCAATACTAGCACCAATACGATAGCTGGGTTGCGGGACTGATAGCAAAACAATACTTTGAATAATTTAAGAGGCTAAACCTCTGGAGTGTCTAACGTTGTTTAAACACATGAACTTTTCCTAACTAGAACAGTCTAAAGTTTTTAATCTGGAACTGTTTGTGATCAGATAATAAGTTAATAAATCTGTGAATATGACCACACATTTGATGCCAGCTTTTCGATTCAGACGCATCACAGTCAGGACCCAAAAAATGTGCCAGTGCTACAACTGATAAATCAACTAATAGTCTCAGCGTTAAACAAGAACACATGTAACCTGTTCCAGGTCAAGCTAAGCTTGCCTCACTTTGTGCACCTTGTTTTATCATTTGAGCATCTAATAACACTTAATGCTGTTCTGAAAGTAGTTTCAGACTCTTCTAAACAACTGGATGAAACAATAGCTCACATGTTGCACAGTTAAAGATTTTTAAGATATTTCCCAAGTTGCAGCTGCAGCTGGTGGTTGTAACTGACACATCTTCTTTGATGAAGAGTCTTTGAGGATTCTGGAAATACCTTCAAAAAGTGGAAAGTGCTGTTAAGCAACCTCCTGGGTTTTTCAAAGTGTACTGTGTGTTTATTTTTCTTAAAATGGGAGGCTTAGCTCTTTGATTTGAATGTAATGATAATACATAGTAAGCATAAACTGGGGCTGAACTTCCAGTAAGTTTGTACAGCTCATTTACTGAAAGTCACTTTGGATAAATACCAGCTCAGAACAAAACTTATTAGAAATGTCTGTATCACCTAATAACTGTGGTTGATGAACTTTTTAAAATATTGTTTCATGATGAGGCAACAGTCACATGACTTCCTCGTAGCCACATTATCCCCACCCACATGCTGAAACAGCTCCAGCTGTGTAAGACAGCTAATTGTATTTGCATAAATGTTGTGACCACTTCTTTCCATTCGAATCATCCCAAAGGTCGCGCCACCTCAAGTGAAATTCTTCTGAATTCATTTGAATTTTACCAGTAGATGGATTTTTTTTATATCAACGTGAACAGTGATTTGATTTTATCTCCTTCCTGACCATCAGAGATCCAGAGCTACGGGCTCCACGGTCGGCCGCCGCCTCGTTTCCAGGTCCTGCTCAGTTTTGGAGACGAGTGTCTGGACCCGCAGAGACAAAGACGGACCCTCACTGTCCAGGTGATTGTTTGTGCAATACTAGCACTCATATTAAAGCACTGTTTAATAATCAGCCCTGTCTCTTATCTCCTCATCGTAATTCCATTTGTATCATTTTGCACTTGAGCTCCATGAAACGTAGTATTTGCTGGGTTGAAAGTTAAGTCTTGAAAGTTTCAAATAAGAACTTCTTCCCATCATGTTTGCCATGTGTCATAACTTTAAATTTAGCTTCCGAATGAGCGCTCGCCTGCTTCCAGACCTCAGTCACCGCCCGCAGGTGTGATCCTTCTCAGTGATCAAATCTTCTATCTCAGCTTCAGATCATGGGATTTCTGACTCCGTTTCAACCTGGGAAGATATGAAACCCAGAAAAAAAACAGAAACAACCCAAAAAGCGGAGGTTCAACCATTTGTGTTCCAGCCTTTCTTGGCCAGTAGATAATCAGACCGAAGGTTTCACTTCATTACTCAGTCTGGCAATGTGCTCATGTTAGCAGCCTTCTGTTTGGGAGGGGTTGCTATTTGCCCTAAATAATGAGCAGGGATTGATGTCGCACTCTCAGCGCTTTGCTAGTAGAAGTTATTTCTCATGTCGATCGAAGAAATATGCAGATTAGACCTTAAAGAGCCGCTCAGCAGTCAAATACCAAACTTGTTCCGGCCTCTCCACTGGGAGAATTTGCAGCTTTTCTTTGTCATAGTTGATAGTAAAATGAATATTTTTTGGTCAGCAACCAACCGTCAACCGCACCATGCTTGGCGACGTGGAAAATTGCTGATGCCTGTTTTTTTTTCTGTTTCTGATGCCCATTTCTGACACCACCTGCAAAGATCAGATTGGCTTCTTGTTTTTCCAACCCGTGAAACAGCCGTCAGTGGTTAGTTACCACCCACGTTCTGCAGGTCCATAGTGTTCCATGACAACTGAATAGACATCCTGGAGGAAGACCATGAGTGCAGCTGAAAGCTCTAGAAAAACCTTTGAGTGAAGATCTTTTTGTCGAACCCGAATTTAAAGTTATGAGACACAAGAACAACGCAGCTCTGACAGACTTTCAGCTGTTATTTTTACATTTTCACACGTTTACCATTAAAAATGTACTTTTAGGCTTTCAAATATTACTTGTCACATTTTGCCAATATGAAGCCTTTTCTCTGACCTGTGTGGCCGTCCTGTGTTTCAGGTGGAGCCCCTCTTTGCCAGGCAGCTCCTGTTCTATGCCCAGCAGATGGGCAGCCACTACTACCGCAGCTACGAGCATCCGGGAGTCACGGACCACATAAACACCCCTGAGGACTACCAGAGGGCCATCACACATCACCACAGCAGCAGCCTGCAGGAGTGATCTCAGTGGGTTCAAGTGACTGTTGAAAACTTCAAGATGCAGCACTGAGCTTTCAAACAGGAGGCCAGGAACAAGAGGACAAACCCCAGCAGTGTTATATGTAAAATGATGGACATTTACTGACAGTTATTGTTTGCCTTAGGGTTCTGTTTTGTGTGTGTTTGTCATTTAGTGTGCAGAGAACCAAAATTTTAAGGGCATCATGAATATTTTCTGGACTGACTATGCAAAGAAACCTGACAGCTTAGGTGATTGTACTGTAGAAAACTGTGCTATGAATTTTAGTGCGTTAAGGGGATAGTGGTAGGTTTTGGGGAAATGCGCTTATTCTTGCAGAGACTGAGGTGACACTCTCAAGTATGAAGCAGGAGTCAGCAGACGGTTAGCTTAGCTTAGCACAAAGACTGGAAACAAGGGGAAACAGCTGGCCGGGCTGTGTCCAGAGGTAACAAAATCCACCTCCCGGTGCCTCTAAAGCTCACAGTTTAATGTGTTATAATTCACTGGTTTAAGCTGGATAAATACTGCAGTGTAACAACAACTATTCAACCTTCATGCATGGTTATGAGACAGACTATTTCTTGGCCACCGCCAGATATTTCCTGGAGACTCTGCTGCTTGCCTGGCAACTGCTCCAAGGAAGTAAACAAATACATAACAAGCCAGAAATGAGCAAACTGTCATTTTGTCTTTTGTTTCTTCCATACAAAAGCCTAATGAGACATAACATGTTATACGAGAGCTTTAAAGGTGCTGGGAGGTCATTTTCTTTACCTTTGGAATGAGACTGGTTAGCTTAGCTTAGCATAAAGACTGCTAAGATAAGCTAAGCTAAGTGACTTCTTTGGCAGTGACTTGAAAGTGAAAGTGGAATGCATTTTCTCATTTAACTCTTTTCTAAATGATTTTGTTGCAGGGAGACACTATCACCGCCGTTTGATGAATGAATGGACTCTTAAATGAATGGCATTTTGTGCCCGGCTGTGTTTGTGAGAAAACTCTCAGGGAGCTGATTTTAGATAAGCTTGTTCAACTCAATTTTCTAGCAAATATTTCAGTTACGTGACATTTTTAAATTCAAGTGTCATATATCACATCTGAGAAGTGATCGGAGGGAATGGTTGGAGCTTTATTTTGCCATGAATGAGCACATTTCTGTTCCAAAAAACAATAAATGGCTAAAGTGCAAAGAGTGACGGCCTCTGTTCATAACTGCGTGAGCTCTTCGGATAATGTCAGTGGTGTGTGTGTGTGTTTGTGTGTGTGTGTGTCTGAACAGGAAGTGTGGTTCAGATGCAGGATGAGGCTGGTTAATCAAACACTTCATTATCACAAACAATGTGGTGACATCACGAGGGGAGGAGAGAGAGGAAGAGGTCGGCCACGCTTTCCGTGCTGTGCTGGAGAGACAGCCTTCCTGGCTTCTACTCACAGATTAGAGTCTGTTTCCACTTCATGGAAAACAGTCACAAAAACCCACGAATACATTTGTCACTGCCGCAAAATTATTTACAAGAAGAGCGAGGAAGATGTCATTGCTTGATAAGGTTGCTTGTAAAAAAAAATTCAGTCGTTTTACTTTGAAAGCCACTTCCTAATGATGTCTTTCAGCAGGCAGAGTTCAATATGACCCCTAACAAACTTTGAAACAGCCCATCAGAGCTGCAACTAACCATCGTTTTCACTATCCATGAATGTGTGGTTAATGGTTTTGATGAACACATGTATTGTTCAATGCATAAGATGTAAGAAAATAGTAAAAAATATGCCAGTTTTTTCCTAAAACTCAAAGATTTCTCAATTATTATGATATGAACCACTGAAAAAGAGCAAATTCTCACTTTGTAAAGGCTGGAATTAGAGGATGCTTGTTGCATGCTGTTATTGAAGTTGCTATAGATTAATTCCATGTCAATAATCAATCAATGATCTAATTGTTTCAGCACTATAACAAATACTCAAATACTCTACTCTCTTATCTCTTGTTTTCATTCAATATATCCCATTTAAAGACCCAAACCAACACTGAATTGATCACTAGGTGTGCCTTCATCACCATGAACACAAACACTGTAGTTTATTTTGGCTCAACCCTTCAGACAACCAAATGTGGATTAATCCGCCACTGGAAATAGAGCCAAACTAACGCACTCCCTGCTGTTCGAGTAATATTTGATAAAATCCGCACTGAGCTGCTGTTTATTGAGCCTTTTAAAAAGATGAAACTATATATTTGTGAGCCAGTTTGTAAGGTTTACGTCTTCAGTGGGAACCAATGGGCTTGAAACTGAGAGCCACAGACAGTCTGAACATCAGACACTATTTAGAAATCGACTTATTACTCATTGTTGGTTTGGGTCTTTTCATGGGATCTGCTGACAATAAGAAAAGTATAGAGTTTACCCACTTTTCCGTTAAATACAATGAATTTAAGACATTGATATTCTTGCCATTAATCACTATGGGAAATTTCAGCTGATATGGATGCAGATATGTTACACTTTTAATTAACTGAAGCACACATATGTATAGTTTCAACTGGTTACTGAGATGCTTGCACATGTGTGAAAAAACACTGTCTGACTGTGTCAGGAACTGTCCGGATCTTTAGAAAGTCTCCACTCATGACCTTAGTGTAGGAAACATGTAACATTTCTGACAGAACCATATCAAAGGCTTCACAGTTTTTCTGCAGCAGGTGGGTCCTTGAACGTCACGTTTCTACCTCAAGTGAAAACATGTTTTTGTACGTTTGAAAAAGGGGGAAACCTGCTTGCTTTAGATGTCCCTTAAGGTTTACTCAAAGCAGTGAAGGTCAGATACACAATAGCTGTCACATTTTAATAAGTAAGATTGTCAAAATAATCTCAGCAGTGTATCAACATTAAGCCTGAAATATGGCAACAATATACTAGTCATTATTTTAATGTCACAATACTTAAGATATTTTAACAACATTGTTCCTTAGCTGAAACTGGAACACTTAAATTTAACTCCACAACCACTTTTTAACATTTAGAAGAAGTAAATTGACATTTAAGAACCACTACGACTCCTCCTTAATGCTTAGAACAGGGTTACAGTGTTAATCTGTGACACCGCTGTCAACACGTTTCCAGAGTGAATTCTGTGTTTCTTGCTCATCTTCTTAACTTCTCCTGCTGCATGAATACAACTGTTAGAAATATTGCTCACTTTGTTGAATGTGTCAACTTTCTCCATGCTTTTAATTACCCACCCACCCACTCACTCACTCACTCATGGTGGGCAGAAGTCAGATCAAAGTCTCAGAGTGTTTTGCAGGTCTTGTCATCTCCTCTCCTGAATGGAACAGAGTACCGGCGAATAAAAATAACAAGAAAAAAAAACTCCCCTTTCTCACCTCTGTTACTGTAAACAGAGAGCTGGTGGAGAACGGATAAGGTTTTAGGCTTTGAACTTAGTTTGTGAATGAATCCGTGGGAGGACAGAGAGCTAAGTTTAGAACACAGACAATCAAAACAACTCCTGCCTGCCGTGCACGGCTTTCCCCTAAATGTAGATGGGAAACAGAGACAGACAAAGCAAAGGTTTGAGGTGCACGAATGTAGACAATAACAGAAAGTTGTAGTGACTGGATAACAGAAACGTACAGGTGTACATTCAACAGTTGAGACTGAAGGCTTCTCCAACACAACAGCACGTCCACATTGTCCTCAGATAACCCCTCACGTCTTGTCAGACTTGCTCATACGAGCTGTGGGCGAGTCTATCTCCACTGCCTGAGTGACTAGACCTGCCACAACCGTACCGCTCGCTTTCTAAGTCCCTACACCCACCACCATAATCACACTTTCTGTTGTCACCATCTTCCTCTGGGATGCAGCTACAGCCTCTTCGGCTTGCTGCCCTGAATAACGGCCTACACCGTCCCCACCCTGCATACGCCCTGTACTCACTCTCCTCCCAGACGCTGACATGCCAGACAGCGTGACTGAACTGGTGAGCTGGAGCTCCAGAGATGAATGGCTAAACCATAGACCAACTGTCTGCAAACAGGCACTGATGCAAAACGGTTTGCTCGAGTGTGTGAAAAATGATCTGCAGACAAATTTAGAGACTGGATGGAAACACTCAGAAGTGATCATTTTGCAAATATTTCTACAATATAATTAAAGCCAGAACAATCTCATCTCTAATCCAACAGCTCTGCAATGAGTGTTTCATTTATAGAGCCTTCAAAGTTTTTTTTTGAGACTGTATGAGAGACAGAGCTCCCTGTATGTACAAAGAGGTATTAATCTGCTATGTGTGCTTTAGGTCTGTAAGACGTAGGTTGTACCTTTTTTTGCACTTCTTTGACCTAAATGCCAATTCAGCATCAAATTTGATGATTTTTAGGCAGGTTAATGTACTATAATACAAGATATACTGTAACAAAATGTTTTTTCCAATACCACACCACCTGTAGTCTTCAGTAATATAATTCTGTTTTATGCCTCTGTGCTGGCGACACCCAATGTTTGGAGGTGGTACGTTTTCAGGTTGTCTGTCTGCCTGTCGAATTCTAGTAAAGGCCATCTCTCAGGAACGCCTTGAGGTGGTTTCTTCAAATTTAGCACGAACGCCCTCTAGGACACAAGGAGGAACTGATTAGGTTTTGGTGGTCAGAAGTCACTGTGATCTCGCAACACGTATTTTTGGCCATAATTTAAGAATTCAGTGATAATTTTTGACAATAATTCAGGGACAGAAGGTGAGATTGTACCCTGATATCACATTTGCAGACATTGAATTGGTGACACTAATCTTAGGTGTCCTTTAAACTGTGCTGATTGTAAAGACCTTCTGTGCTGTCGGGTTGAAGATGTGTGTGAAGTGTCCATGTTTGCATTACAGTCTTCACTAGCTCATTGGTTCTGCTGATATTGATCTTCAGGTGATTGTTGAGCTCCATGTGGTGAAGCACTGTCAGTCCTCTGTCCTCCTCTGTAGAAATAGTCTCTCAGTGAAGACAGCATGTTACTCACTGGAAATCATTTATCTCACGTTTCAGCCAAAAATACACTTCATACCTTTTATTAAATTCCTTCAAAGCCTTCACCTCGTATGTTGGATGAGTCTGCACAGACATTGATGTAAAGTGCAACCTGACTGGTTGATTGCGAGGCGGTAGTTGCATCAAGAAATCAAGAAAGAACACATTAATACAACAGAATTTGTGTTGATAAGAACAAATGACAACAGACTGCTCTGGAATAAGGTGACACTTCAGTAAGAGATAACACTGTTATTAACCTCCGCTAAGGTTTCCCATCATAAGTGTTTGTCAGTTAGCAGGGTATCAATGACTTATCAATCAAATGATTCTCAAAGAATTTGGTGGAAATTTAGGCCATGGGGCAAAGAGTAAGTGATTTGTTTCTGGTGTCGTTGGCAGCACCATGCGGCCTTCTTTAAAGCGCTTTATATTTTGACTCTTGCATAGTAACATGTAAAAGCAAAATTTGCCATTTCAAAGCATTTCTGCTCTAAAAATCATAGCAGCCATCAGCCAATCAGCATGATTGTCTGCCGCTGCTGCATGATGCTGAGGCATGTGTGGCCTTTACGTAGGTATACACTCTGAGTGTGTTCTAATTAAAAAGGTAAGAACACCCATTAAAGAAGAAGAAGAAGAAGAAGAAGACCCATTAAAAATGCAACAAACTAAAACCGACAAAACATTTGATTTACTTTGTACATTTGAACATTCTGTTTACAATCATCCTCACATATTGTACCAACGGAACAATTTTGGCACTGTCAATAAAATGCACGGTATCAATGAGAAAAGTTGAGTCCATGCACTAATGGATGGACTAAAGATGATACTCCTGAATAAATATATCCAGTCTTGGAAATAAATTGACCAAAAATGACTTGAAATTTACTGTATTGCATTTTTAAGTCCTCTTATTGTAGAATCGTCCATACTATACCTTGAGAATGAGGAAAAATCTATGATATTCCACACTTCCCGTGCCACACTTCCCTCGCTCGGTGATTACTGTCAATCAATTAACCACCTGAAGAAACTTCAGCAATGTCTGCACAGTACAGCAAGTGTCAGACAGTCATCATCATAGCTGAGAACATGCCAAATCAAAAAAGGAACTGTCAAACTCAACGTTTCAGATGACACAGACAACAAATCCTCAAAGAGCTCAGAAAAATGGAAATGTTTCCTGACAATGAAGCAAACCTGAGGTGCTGATGAAGACTGTGTCATACAGTCTGAAGCACCTGAAACAGCAAGTGGAGTCGAAACAGTTTTAACAGAACAACCAAATGAAAACACCTTACTTTATCATTACAGGGTTTTTTATTGATTATTTAATTGGGTGCAGTACAAAGCATCCACAGCAACACAATCGTCGGTCAGATTAGTTCAGCCTGCAGAGCGGAGACAGCAGAGCCTCCAGCTTGGTTTTAGCCATCATCCCACTGCTGACCCACACTATTAGCAACCTTAGCAACACTGTCTGTTAGCTGCACGAGTGGCTGTATGTGATTAGACTGGGACTGTCCTACACACTAATAATGAAATCAACCCATCTAGTGTCTTTCAGATTAGATAAGCAGGCATTTAGTGTCCAATCTAGTGAAGCAGGTATTGAAAGTGACACTGGAAAAAGTAATGAGTAAACATCAAGTGATAACTAAAAACAGAGTCCAAGTTCCTTAGCTGATTGCACACTAAGAAACACAGACCATGCAGCACAGTGGTAGACAGGGAGTTTATCGCTTTACAGGCTGGATGCAGGGCGGCTGGAAGCAGGTGAGCTGGAGCTGCATGCTGCTTTTAAACTTGTTCAGCAGCTCTTCCAATAACCTGACAAAAGAGATGCAAAAAACATCAATCCTGTGAAATGAATCTTAAAATCATGAAGCAAACAGTGAAAGATCACAGTCACTTTCATTGGTTAACAGTATGTGACTCACTTCTTATCAGCTCCGCTGTGTAGCTGAGGAAGGGCGTCCAAAGCCATTTTGAAGCTTGCACTAGAAACAAGAAGCTCAGTTAAAACTTTATTTTAAAAAATGTGGAATTTAATGGCAGCAGCACATTTGAACAAATTTGGGACAGGGTCATGTTTGGCACTTCGTTGCATCACCTCTTCCTTTAACATCGCTCTGTAAGTGTTTAGAAACTGAGTGGAATGTTTTCTCATCCCTGCTAGATGTATGTGTATGTATTTCAGCTGCTCAACAGTTCAGGGTCACCTTTGTCATATTTTATGTTTCATAAAATACCAAACATTTTCAATGGATGACAGGTCTGGACTGCAGGCAGCCAGTTCAGCACCTGGACTCCTTCACTGTGCAGCCGTGCTGTTGGCACATGAGCAGAACGTGGTTTGTTGTTGTATTGCTGAAATAAACAAGGCCTTCCCTGAAAAGCCGTCTGCTTGGCAGCACATGTTGCTCCAAACCTGCAGATATCATTCAGCATTAATGGAGCCTCACAGGTGTGCAGGTTAGCCAGGATGCTGGCTTTTGAACTGTGTGCCGATAACAAGCCGGACGGTCCCTCTGCTCTTTAGCCAGGAGGAAGCGGCGTCCATCATTTCCAAAAAGAATTTCAGATTCTGACTCGTCAGACCTCAGGACAGCTTTCTTCTTAAATGAGCTCAGGACCAGAGGAGGCGGCCTGTTTCTGGATCTGGTTTGTATACGTTTCCTCTTTGAATGGAAGAGTTTCAGCCTGTGTTTGTGGCTGATGTGATGAAGTGCGTTCACAGACGAGGGTTTCTTGAAGTGATCCTGAGCTCGTGCCACAGCATCGTGTCTGTTTTCAATGCAGAGCCGTCTGAGGCCTGAAGGTCTCGTCCAGCCAGTACTGGTTTTGCGCCTTGTTCCTCGCGTACAGATTCCTTCAGATTCTCTGAATCTTTTAATGACATTACGTGCTGTAAACAATCAAATCCCCAAATTCTTTGCAGCTTTATGTTGAGAAACATTCTTCTTAAATTGTTGCGTTATTTGGCAGCGCAGTCAGTCAGAGTGCTGAACCCCTCCCCATCTTTACTGCAGACAGACTCAGCTTCTTCTTCACACTCGCTCATGTTACTCACCTGTTGCCGGTTAACCTCTTCACTGTGAGATGTTCCACCTGCTGTTTTATTTTAGCCCAACTTTTTGGAAACAAAGTTTTAAGTCTGTGTGCGTTTGCAGCCATGAACACTGACCTCCCCACATGAACACATACATGTACGCAGTGTGTGTACATACAGACACACACACACACACGCAGAGCTTGCACACAGCAGAACCAGATTACTTTCACTTCCTTTCCATAACCCACCAAGTAACATAAATAGGGATTGTAGTGAGGGATGTGTGACTGTGAAGATTTATGTTTGTGACATTCTGTGCCATAAATCACTGGGCTCATGCAGCGTGTGAGTTCCCCTCTGTGCCACTATGTGAATGCGTGTGTGCTGCACTTACTTGCTTTCAGCATTTAGGTATGTGGCTATGGCATCCCTCAGAGAGCACACTTCAAGTCGAGCCTGAGGGCAATGAGGGGTTATTAATACAACATCAACACAAAACATCAACTGTCAGCAGTTGGGAGCTTGAAGTGAATGATGGCATTATCAGAAACGATGGGTAAATCCCCGACGAATGTGAGGGTCGACTTATGAGTCAGGGTCTGACTATGAGTGATAAACTGCTTTGTAACTGCATGCTTGTGTCAGTGTATGCGTGTACCTGCAAGGCTCCATTTTTGCTGAAGGAGGACACGCATTGCATAAGGCGACACATCTCGTCTGCAACTGACTCAATAATTTTAGATAAAACCCGTGGAACCAGGTCCTTAGAGACCGTGAAGACCTGAGACAGATGAGGTTGGTAAAGACAGAGGAGACCAGAGAAAACAAACAAACAAACAAACAAACAAACAACAGCACAGAAAACAGCTGGTAAATCCAGGATTGGATAAAAAGGAGCGTGGTGTGTCAGTGGTGTGTTTGTACCTCAGCATGAACTGTGATGATGTTGACCAGAGCTTCCTTCAGGTAGTTCCTCACACCTGAGGGAGAGGGAGGTGCAACATGAGCAAACATCCAGGGAGACGCCATGATGGGATGCTACAAGAGCTAAATGGAAACCGATTTTATTTCAAAAACTCTTTCACCATGCAGATACAAACAACAGTTGCCGGGAGCAGTAGTTGGCAGAAAAGCGCGGTGTGTGTGTGGTGCTACAGGCAGCTCTGAAGTACAACACACACCAGTTGGATCGCAAAGTGCTGCGTCATTTGACACGTGTCAATTGATGCCCAGAGAACACTCTTGCGTTAATGCAATGCAAAATAGGACAGTGGCACCCCGCCACAGCTTGTACGGGAATCAGTGGGTGAAGGGGTTTCGACATGCATCAAAAGCTGCCAATGAGCTCTGCTCTTCGAGGAGGGACTCTTACTGTGCTTTAAGGGTTTACAGCAGAGGTCAAACGTGGCCTTTCGCTTCTTTTGGTGAAAGGATTTTGTATGTTCGATATATTGAAAAGAAAGATATTGAAGAAAGTGTCACTTTTGGGGTTGATGCTGCACCCAAAGATCAAAATAATGCAAACAGATGGAGCTGGAAGTGTGGCTACATGCACGGAGAAAAAGAGGTAATACATCGCGTGGAAGCTCAAAAAATCTAACAGTGAAACAAACAGAGGCAGCAACAGACTGAAAGTACTGAAACTCGCTTTCAATGCCTTGCAGCACCCACACATCAGCGCAAAGAGTGCAACAAGTGAAAGTATCATATCCTAGATCTGTGGTTTAGTGTCCAAAATGTTCCTCTTTCACATGCAGCCCAAACACACACTCGCAGGAACAGAGCAGAGCAAGGCCCGACTTTCGATCAACGCTGCCTTTTCAAACTGTCTAATGAGCTGCTGCCCATCTGAACATTCACTGCGAGCACTCGCAATCACACACACACACACACACACACACACACACACACACACACACACACACACACACACACACACACACACACACACACACACACACACACACACAGTGACATGTTGCTTCACATCCTGTGCTAAGGTAAACCACATACACGCATTTAAGTTTCACCTGGGTTGGAGTGCATCTGGTGAGCAAAAAGTCAAACTCATGTACACACACACACAGACACATATCGCTGCACACACCCACAGCTCAACACAAAGGCCATGAGACTCTTAGGGGGGCCAATAGGACGATACCAGTGGTGTTTACAGTAAGCCATCAAAGAGCTGTACTTTACACATGACACATGAGAACCACAACAACACAGATCACACCAGATATGCTGAGTTCTCATGTCATAGGACTGTTAGGGGCTCATTTCTGACATTACCAGGGTCTGCGGGTGATTTCCCACCACCCATACATCCCAGGCTTTCTCATGACACACGAGGGGGCGCACAGACTGAGCGTGCATCCAGTAAAGCGGCGCTGCGCAGTACCTGTTGGTGTCTGGCAGTCTCTCCAGTCAAAGTATCCAGCGTAGATGCCGGGCTCCAGAGAGCCCGCGATTGGGTCAGCTCGTCTCTCAATGTAGGCCTCAAAGAGATTCCTGTCCAGCTGTCGCACAGCGTCCACGCTCACCTGGCAGGTCAAAGACGCATAATGTTAGCACAGCAGAAAGACACAATATCTTTTTTACTGCTAAGTCTGATCAGGCTGAAATACTCCCAATCAGCAAATATACAATGCTTATTGTTGTTTAGCATCGTTGTCCTTCTGAAGCTGCATGTCTACATGATGAGAGCTTCTGACAAGCACAGGCAAAATCCTGCAATGTGTCAACATACTGAGATTCTGAAATCCACTGATGTTCATGTGTATGAAAGGGCTGGGCGATGGGAGCGAAACCACCATCAGGACAGAAATAAGAGCATCTTTCCAGTCGTGATATTGATCATGATGTGGGCTGTGCTTATACAGCACTTTTCTAACTTAGCAGACAAAGAGCTTCACCATTTGCTCTCATTCACCCATTCAGCACACACTCTTACACCCTCATGGTGCCTGAGCTGCCCTGCAAGGCCCTGGCCTGGCCATCATGTGGACATGAGAGGCTCAAAGGATTCATGGATGACCCGCTCTGCATCTTGAGCCACTGCTAAATGGCAGAATATTGTGTAAAATTCCCATCATTTAGTTTAACCAAAATCCCACAGATAATCATTTCCGGTCATATGAAACAGTAGAAAGCATCATATTGTCACACTGGACAGAAAACGTTTCAGAATTTGTCCGTTAGAAACTAATGCTGGTGGTTCATTTTCTGCTGGTTGACAAATCAACTTAATGATATGACAAATGTATGCAAAGCCACATACAAAAGTGATGTTCACTGACACTGAACTATTTCCCGCTCTCACAAATCACATCAGCACATCCTCAAAGCCGTGAAACAAAAACCTTGATGACTGCTTTCATTTGTTAAATTAACACATTTACTTGCTGGACATATTGGCAGAATTTGTTCCTCTTATCACCCTGTACAGTTTGTGGGTGTGTGATGGGAGATGCTTTAACTTTGAACTGTATATCCTGTTTGTAATATTTAGTGCTGCTTCAGAGGAAAGGTGTGGAGCGTTTGGCTTTATTTTCAGAAATATTTTACAGCTCCTTGCAGTGTTAATGGTGCAGCTGTGACAGTGGGGCAGCTGTGTATCACAGGGGAATTCTCATTTCTCAACAGCCATGAAGATTTGAAGATTAAAATCGAGACAAACTGCCACCCATATCTTTCTCTCTAAATATTAAAACACAAGATAAGTTAAAGTCAAAATCAATCTTTCAAAGAAAATTATATTCACTCATTTTTACAGGAAAACCAACCGAAGACTTCTTTGCTTTGTGATTCAGCCATTAGTCATTGTGTGCAATTGTGTGAGCGTGTGTGCGTGTCTGTGTGAAGAAGAGAGAGGGGTGAAGAATTGGAAGTGAGCTTCCAGGACAATGACCTTTACTTCATTTTAAAGAAAATAGTCATATCTGTGCTCAGAAGAGAGCGAGGGACCTTCAGCACCTCTCATCATTCAGCACAGAGCGCTTCTCATCAGCAGCATGAGGCTGAGCGCTCCTTCCTTTATGTGAGGACCTCACAGCACAGCTGTCATTAAGTGCCGCACTGACCCGCGTGATCTTCTCGATCCCTGTGAAGCCGTGTTTCTCGAAGTGGTCGGCCAGGTTCAGGAAGGTGTGCTTCTCCAGGTAGTGGCAGTTACTGAGGATGATCAGCAGACGCTGCTCCTGCGCACACAAACACATGTTCACACTTTCAGACTTGTTGGACTCTCATAGACTGGATGCAATCTCTAGACCCTGACCTTAACCACCACCAGTACACGCCAAGATAAGTCTAACCACAAGACTTAAAGTCTTAACCCTTTAACAGCCCGTTGAAGAAGTGAAGACCGGACAAAATGTCCTCATTTACCTTGAATGTCCTCCCTTTTCAAATACGTTTTCATTTTTCCAAATGTCCCCGCTTAAGCGAAGTGTTATGAAATCTCATCACTTTCCAAAAATTCCTCATTTTCTTGTTCAGGAAAATATCCTTAATTTACAGAAATGTCCTCACTTAACTAAACTGTCATCACGTTCCCTAAAGGGGTTTCAATTTGCAAACTTGTCCTCCCTTTTCTAAAACGTCTTCACTCTCTTAAGTCCTCACTGTCTAAAATTGTTGTCCTCACTGTCTTCAAACATTCTCTTTTTCTTAAAATGTCCCAAAATGCCTCGCTTTCTAAAAAGTTTTCTAAAAGTGCTCTCTTTTCAAACTCGTTGTCTTAAAGCAGTAAGTTTTCAATTTCTAAAAATGTCCTCGCTTTCTAAAAAAGGCCTTATTTTCTGAAATTGTGCTAAATTTCTAAAAATGTCCTCTTTATAAATGTCTTCAGCTAACTGAAATGTCCTCCCTTTGCAAAATGTCCTCCCATTTCTAAACTGTTCCCACATCCTCATTTTTGAAAATGACATCACCAAATGCCAAAAATACTCTCACTTTGCAAAAACGTCCCCACATTCCAAAGACATTCCCCCATGTCCTAAAATGTCCTTTGAGAACATGCCCCACTTTCCACAATGGTCTAATCTTGCAAAGAATCTCTAAACAAATTTCTAAATCTAATCTAAAATGTTCCACCTTCAAAAATGATCCTCATTTTTCAAACTTGGACTCATTTTCCTACAATCTGATGTCTTTGCTTTCCAACTCTGCACATTGCTGAAATGTCCTCTTCTTCCAAAATGTCCTTGCTCTCAAGGTCTAAAAGTGAAATTGGTCCTCCTTAACAAATAAACACAAACACAATAACTCATCCAAATGAACAAACAGCAGCAGGCAGACACAGAGGAGTGATGACAGAATGGTTAGCCTACATTCTGACAACCACAAATGATGTCATCATTGGCAGCAATTGTTTTCCACACTCTGTCTAACCAAGACTGCGGACCTACACACAAGGTGAGCGTCTTCAGAGCGCTGATGTAGCGATGGCAGCCAGACCTCATGGTGATGTGTTACTCGCCAAAATGTCAAAGAGTTTATATCATGGGTGACGCTAACTCTGGTCAGCTGCACTCAGTCGAGTCTGCCTGTGTAACCCCTGCTATACATATTTGGGCTGGGGAAACCCCATCTGCATCTTGCTCCATTTCCCTTTACCAGAAGCACTCTACGCCCTGCTCTTCCTCCTCGTCCACCTCGTCCTCCTCCCCTGCGCTTAACCCCCTTCACCAACATCTCAAACAAGTTACAGGAAATGAGGACGTATCTGCTTCTTGTCCACAACCAGGAAACAGCCAGATAACATTTGGTGGTTTTGAATGAGTGAGACACGTGTTTGTCTGGTTGTGTGAGGGAGAGAGCCCACACTCTGGTGATGAATGTGGGACTTCAGGTCTATTAACCCCAAACAGTTTCAAGGAAATAATAAAAAAAAACCCCATCACGCTTACAGATGTTGGACTGAAGCCCTCCTGAATGCCAGGAAACCGATCCGGAGAGGACAGGTCCACAGAAATGCTGCTGCACACACAGGACAGATTTGATTTGATTTGTTTTCAGGGTCGAGCACACTCTAATCACAGATATAAATAAGTAATCTGAATACTCACTGGGACGTATCAATGTCTGCATCTGTTTTAGTGCTCAGCTGCTCCAAACAGTTGATAAAAACCTGTGTTGAGCACATGAACACAATTCAGGCATGATGTGAAAAACAGACTACTGCCAAGATCATACCCAGATTTAGATGTTAGGGACGCTAACAGGTGAGTCAGTGCTTCAGTGACAGTGTATATACCAGAAGGTGCAATAGTTGTGCAGGTTGGTCACCTCAATGGTGTCTATAAACTGAGTCTTACAAGTTCACTGCGTGTCACACTATGAGAGATGCACAAAGGAAATCTTGGTGGCAGTCTACGTCAGAGTGAAAGATATCAGTTTAGCACTGCATTGTCAATAGAAACTAGAATTACCAACTCGTGGTTGTATCAAGTTGCACTTTACATCGATGTCTAAGGTGAAGACTTTGAAGGAATTTAATAAAAGGTATAAAGTATTTTTTGGTGATACTGAAGTTCTCACTATACTGAAAACAACAATCACCTAAAGCTCAATATCAGCACAACCAATGAGCTTGTGGTGACTACAATGCTTCAAATATGGATGCTTCTGAAGAGAAACATGCAGAGTAATGCCAGAAAAGTGTTTTTGCACAACATTATGATGTCAATCCAAGTGCCATCACTTCATTTTGTCCTGTGAGACGTGTGTGAAATGCTGTTACCAAAATCTAATCAGCTCATCTTTGAGCCTAAGTGAACATTTGAAAGAAATTCCTCGTGATGTTCCTGAAATATGGTGTTGGTGACAATGGGACGTAGATAGGTACAGATGGATGGACGACCTGAAAACATGCGTGTGGCCACAGCTGTGTGCCAGCGCAGAGGCATAGAAAACTAACAGCTTTAGCTGCTGTCATATTTAAGCAAACAAGGTCCAGCCTTAAAAGACAACAATATAACATGACAGATATGTATCACTTCATGACATACTCAGGCACACTGGGACTCTGGTTCTAAATATCTGACACCATCAGACTTTTGCCTTTGGTTGTCAACGCTCTAACGTTCTCCTCCTTTTTGTGGAGTTGCTTTTTTTACCCAAAGTTTATCCAGATGTCTTGAGCTGTAGATCATATCCTCACCTGAAGCCTTGAGCGTGACAGCTAAACCTGCAGGTGGTGGACCTTCACCGTGTGATCTAGGATCACTGCTTTTAACTAACGACCAAAGATTTCACTATGTTTCTCTCACAGCTGTCAACTGTCATCTTGGACAGCCCAAGATCACAGTTTAACCAGTTGTTTAACCAGAGGATTAAAGGCTTAAACTGTGGGCCAACTGCACGTTAAATGGGTTTGGGATGTGAAATGATCATTTGTACATCCAGTGAGTTAAATGCTGCCTTCCATGCTTTTCTGTGTGTTGTTGAAAACATAGACAATGTAACCATATGTGTCATTCCGGCTGCAGGCCTACCTTCATTATGCCCACACTGAGCTCTGTGGCCTGGTCCTGGACCTGCTCCAACTGCAGCACCTGATGAAAAGACAGTGAGACAACATCAGAGAAGTCCTACTATCCTACTCAAGTTCATTAAAATCAGAGGTTGCAGTATTACTTGTGTGCTTTTATTGCCATGATATGTTGTGTTTGTGAAGCACAATCTCATACAATCGCTGTACAGTTTCTTTGTTAAATATAGGTCTGCATGAGCAAGCACTCAAAACAAGCTGTGAAAGGCAAGTTGTGATTTGGATCATCACACGGACACTTCTTGTAGTTAATGTATTTGCAAGGATGATTGCAGGTGATTCTCTCACGTTGATTTCTCCTGCTTTGATCTCCATTGGCTCTTTGAGGGACTGCAGCATCTGGATCATGCACTGTTCAAACTGTGAAGGCTGCACAAAACACGAGGGAGAGAACATGCAGATGACAAAACGAGTCTGACATGTGACTTACAGTTTGCTACAGTATCTATCACCTCTCGTTAGGCGTGACGTGATTGATGCATAGGCACATCCTTACCAGGCTGGTGATTCCCTCATTATCTACAACCCAGTCCTCCTTCTCAGCAAGTCTCTTGACATCTGAGAATGAAAAAGCACAAATATGAATCGTGAGGGCAATTACTTCAAACCTCTCTACCTCAACCTCTCTTTGAAGTCACAGACAAAAGGAAAAGCCTCTCTACATGCGAAGTGTGGTCACTTTCATACAGGGTCATTACAACGGAATATAGACAGAATTAAAGCCTTTCTGAAGGGGAAGTAAAACATGATATAAAATCAAACTGTCAAAATCACAATTTGATGTGTGCAGGGTGGAAAGTTCAGAGACAATCAGTCACTCTTCTCTAAATGACCATGACTAACCGCAAGTGAAACTGAGCATGTCTGGTTTTAGTCTCATAGCACTTTCGCCATTACTACCTGGAAGTTGTATGAGGTAAAAGGTGACAGTTGAGGACACTGACCATCAAATACTCAAGAGGAGAGCTATATACTAATTGTTATAGTACACTGTTTTTGCGGTTAGTACAGAAGAAACCAATGTACGAGGGGTGGGTGGTACATCAGCTTCCTCTCTGGTGTCATGCTCCGTCATGATTTTGCAAAACTGTCATTCCCATAAAAAATGTTTTAGCATATTAACAATAATGTTCTTTACTGTGGCTGCAATAACATGCAGGTAGATGGCAACACACGTACTCATAGAACTGGAGTTACAGCCAGTAACTGGCAAATGAAATGAGTAAATGACAGAATACGTGCACAAACGGACACCAGTAAAACTGTGACTTAGGAATGACACAGCCAATTAAACTTAAAGAGAAAGCTACATGTGTTTGTAAGGATTCAATTAAGATTTATTCTTTAGTTTTCCAGTGCAAACACACTTGTTATAAAACTTAAAATTGGATGAAATACACATTTAAAATTTGAATATACCAAATGCCAAAAAGAGTTTTCATGTAGTGTATAAATATTTATAACAACTAAGATTACTTGGGGGCACAATCAGCATCTCATTTGTATTTAGTTCAGAACATAACATGGCATGTGTCTGGGGGAAAAAAGGAAGGAAGTTTCAGAAATTTTATGAAACCTATCTTTTGAAAATCTTGTTAATTTTCAATGGTCACTTTCAACCAACGCCTCATCTACATCCTCTTCGCTCCATTACTGATCCTGCTCACCCTCACCTTCTGTCGTGTGCAGCAGAGTCACCATGAGGCAGTGCACTCTCAAATCCAGCAGCAGATCCTGGATCACCTGCAGCAAATCATTTGGGATCTCTAGAGCAGACAGAGCCTCATGACAAGCCCTGCACGACAAACAGCAGAGGCAACAGAGAGAGTGAGAGGCGTGAAGATTAAAATCCATATGACCACGTCACAACCGCACACAATCAATGACACACACACACACACATGTCCAAACAATCAGTGCGACAACCTGACGGTGTGGATGATTTGTGTCAGCCAGGCTCCGGTGAGCTCGGTCTTGTTCTCCCAGCCTCCGTAAAGACTCTGCTCCGCCTGTGGCAGGGTGGCGGGGAGGAGAGCCCCTCGAACGAGCTTCACCAGCCGATGGGTCATCTCCTCGATCATTTTCTATAAAACACACAGCATGTGCACCCCAGTACTTGGGTTTAGGTGGCATTCATCATAAAAACAACTGTGGAGCTGAGTAAGACTGTCAGAATAACATTTCTGTGTAAACAGTCCCAATGAAGCATACTTTAAAGTCATTCTGTCTCTGTCTGGCATTCTTCTTGGATTTTTCCACCTGCCCAGATTTCTCTCCAGTCTGCAGAAGAAAGAATGAACAAGAAACACTAACGTTTAGCACGATCTGCAAATTAAAACAAAGATTTTATTCTCATCAGGCTCAAGACAATATACTTTTTAACCATAAAGAGCCAGTCCACCTAAAAAAACCCTGTTTTTATCTGTTACCAGTTTTCATAGGGAATATTTTTGCAGTGTGTTCTATGTATTATCCGGAGTAACAGTGGATTTGTTTTCTTCCGTACTCTGAGCACCACAAATGAAATTACAACCACCTCCATTGTTTTTGGGTGGAGGGAGAAATCTCAGAGAAGAATATCAAACTATCTGAAAGGCAAGACCCCACAAGAGGGAAGCGGGGAGAAAAGCGTTGTTGTGGTAAGAGTGAACCCCCGAAGTGTACTGATTGTAGTATTTCTATCTATTTGTGTTAATGGTGACTGTAACAGCTTCTCAGGCCTTTACCTCACTAAAAAGACTTCCATTAACATAAGAGATCCAAAGCTTCCAGAAGTTGGGCAGCTGACCGATCACCACGTCTGACAGCTTCTCCACAAACTGCACCTGCTGCGGAGTTTCAAAGCGCCAGGCTGCAACAAAACACACACATGCTGTGCTACACTCTACACACACTCAATACCAATGTACAATGTAAATGATGACCAAGCAAGTTGTGCTGCATTAAAACATCAGAGTGCTTCTGTGATTCAAAGAATCACAGATGAATATGTCTCATTTCCAGGCACAGCGGGCAGCCGTTGTTTTTTGTTTGCATGTTTACCGTACTGCCCGAAGTAAAGGGATAAGCTGCAGCTCCCTTACGCACGACTCTTACACACTGTGATTTCCCCTAAGCACTGTACATGGCAAAAAGTGTCACACACACAAACAAACAAAAGCACAGTCAGAGTGAGGCTCAGACAGGGAAGCCCCTCCCGAGCACCGAAAGTGTGGGTGAGATGTAAGATGATTGTGGCGCTCACTGCTGGGTCGTGGTGTTCGCAGGCTGCCCCCTCTCTTCAGAGACGCAGTGTGGCTGAGTCTGCCGAGGGCTGACGGACGGGTATCCCCCTCTGGGTCGAGAGCTCCGGCACCCACTGACAGACATAACGAAGGGAGGAGAAAGGGGCCAAGAGATGAGAAATGAACTCAGAGGAAAAAGAAACACATACTTCAGATATCAAATAATCAAATAAGCCATTTTCATAATTCCACATTCCTCAATAAGCTCGGCAGGCTTTCACACCAAACAATCCTCGCTCGCCCCTCTCGGCCTTTCTTTATTTGTCTTCTGATCCGTCTCTGCCGTGGCCCACAGCTGAGAGAATGTCCCGTTGTTTCCAGGGTGAGGAAACAGAGCTGTGGGCTTTGTGAAAACTGGGGTGAAGTGGGTTTACGTCGACCACACCGGGCTCAGTTAGTCTGATCCTCATGTGAGAACAAGAGCTCCACTAGATGGCAACAGGGAGCTTTGCAGCTGCGGCGAATGAGAGAGCTGCAACCACACACTCCTATCTCAACTAGTGAGATAACTTTAGTGCTGTGAATCCATGAGATAAGTTTTAAGATAAGGTGAAGGTTGAAAACTAGAATGAAAGTGAAACACTGCA
This sequence comes from Chaetodon trifascialis, assembly GCF_039877785.1. Lineage (NCBI taxonomy): Eukaryota > Metazoa > Chordata > Actinopteri > Chaetodontiformes > Chaetodontidae > Chaetodon > Chaetodon trifascialis. Next base: position 24,801,713 of record NC_092059.1, on the reverse strand, counting down.
GAGCTGAGAGGGGATCAAAGTTACTACAACGAAAATGAAACTTAAAAGACAAGTTTGTGCAACGCTGCAGAACGCCTACATGTAGTTTGTCTAAATGAAGAGAAACGGATGGCCACATTTCCAAAACATGTGTCTGACACACATTGAGAAATCCCCAAGCAAAGGTGCAAACATGGTTGAGCTGGCCGTTCACACAACACAACCCTACGCTCTAGAAAATGGAAGGAAATTTTCATTTGTCATTCGAGTCTGTAAACACGCCGAGGTGTCTCACGTTACACTTACACACAGACACACAGTGTCTTACAGAGCAGTGCAGTCTGTCTCTGTGATGTTTTCCTCTCTTTTTACAGGGAGGAGAGCTGCTGTTGATCCAGGTGTCAGCTGAACCCCCAGCGTCCTCAGAATGCACAAGATGTAAGAAGCATGTGTGTGCGTGAGACAGTCGAGGTGTGAGTGCGTGTGTGCGTGCAGGGCTGCTTTAATGTGGTTAAAACTATTTGTTACACTGCTGTGTTGTTTCTTGCTAAAAGTTTGTAGGTTTAAATATAGGAAGCTGTGTGTGTGTGTGTGTGTGTGTGTGTGTGTGTGTGTGTGTGTGTGTGTGTGTGTGTTGAAGACACTGAGACAATGTGTGTCACCTGCTCACTTCCTCATCAGGTCTGATGCTTCTCAGGTCGGATGAGTTCCTGTTCCCTGAGGGGTCACTGACCCTGACCACAGCCATACACATGCACACACACACACATGCGCTAACACACCGAGCTAAGTCCTGTTTAAATTTAGCTAATTTCCGACACAAAAGAATAAAAAAGTCTCATCACCTTTCACACATTTTTTTTTTTTAGATTTTCACTCATATGTCACACGTTACGTCCTCACAGACTTCGGGTCTGTGGTACTTTCTGTTACTTTGCTAAAAAAAACAGCAAATGGTAAAACAACCGTTTTTTTGTTCCGCAAACTGCATTTTTCAAATTAGATTTTGGTTTTATTTACTTCTTCATTCTTTATTTTTTAATCCAAGTTTCACCATCTTTGTCAGATTACACAGATGAACAGATAACAGAGAATAAACAGAAAGCTCCTGGATTTCTTGCAGGAGAAACGAAAAAAAACAAAATACACACACTCTTACGAGTACGCCACACACTGATACACTTGCAAACATGCTATGTGAGGCGCAATAATAATTAACACGTTTCTCCGAGAGTGGTACTGACTGGGTTTAAATCACAACCGCATGTTTTCCAGTCAAACCTAAGAACACTGGAATCGCTCTAATTGTTCACTGACAAAACTATTTTCCTAAGAACAAAATTTCCTGCTAATTGTATTGATATTGGCAGAAGAAGCTCTGTTCAGGAAGTAAGACTACTGCTGTTTATAATTGAATTGGGCAGAGTCAGATTGCAGCACCGGGGCACGATGGGAGTGTTTGGACATACGGAAGCAACTTGCACTGCTATGCTTCCTCACTAGAAAACTCAGGCTTCAGGCTTTTGTTGCAACAGAGACGGATGGGCCCATTTCACGTTTAAGGCAGTTTATGTGGTAATTAATGGAATCATAACTGCACCAGAACGGCCTTTGGCCTCATATTCTGGACTGAGAAACAAAAGAGACAGAGAAAATGACATCAGTTAGTGCAAACATGACTGATCCATGACAGGAATAATCCCTGCCACGTGTGATGCTGACAATAGTGTAAAAGATGGCTTAGAAATACACCGAGCTGCTAAATGTCATACCAGAAGGAAGAGGAGGCCGCCTGCAGATGGGGAGGCTGTGAGGTACCAGTAAGGGGGATTCTGGCTATTTGAGATGGGGGTGAGGGTGGGGGGAGGGGGGGCTGGGGTCGGGGGAATGTAGTGGATGTGGTTTTAGGACGGTGGCTGCCTGGGTGGAGGGATGTTTCAGGAGGCACGGGTTTCGTACTTGAGCGAGAGGTGAACAGCAAAGACCGGGGATGGTAAATAGCTACCAGGTGTGTGTGTGTGTGTGTGTGTGTGTGTGTGTGTGTGTGTGAGAGAGGGGAAGAGGTGGGGATAGAGGGGCTCTCTGTAAAGTGTGACAGCAGAGGGGACAGGAGATAGCTAGCTGTGGCAAATAATAAGAATAAGGCGTGTGCACTTTACTGTACGCGTGTATGAGTGTGTGTGCTCCTGTCATTATGATCCCATTCACACCTGGTATTAACATGCAATCTCTATCCAGATGAGGAAAAACTAATGTTAATACAAGGCGTAAATGCATCGTGATCAGAACGTGATGGGATCTGCCGGACCACATCTAGAGGCAGTCTGGCTGGCATTGTGGTCGGATCCGTACAACATGATAGGAATAAGAAAATAAAATATAGGTACATTTAGACAGTGAGCAGAAACGTGCCTCTAATTACTGATTGTACGTGCCATGAAAGCACCAAATGATGCATTATTCAACAGTGTGAAAAATGAAAGCAATATGGGTGGAAAATGACTAAGAGTAAGAAATAATTGTGTGTGCAACAGTGGGCGCTGCACTCATCTGTGCAGCTGGTCTGCATAGGCATATCATTTATCTTTTCACCGTGTAGCTGACATACCAGTACTGTAACACACCAGGACAACCTGACACAATGTTTTTTTTATACGAAGAAAGGAATAACTTCATGTACTCCATGTGCCAAATTTACAAGAGGGGACAAATGATGAAAAAATCTTCATAGACAGCATTTGAGAAAGTTTCGAAAGTTTCCCCTTACTCAACAACTCACAACACTGATTTTTTGAAGGGAGTCTGGGGCTGATTTGCCACACCATAAAATGACTCACGTACAGATTTTGCTCTGGAGGACAGAGATCTGATCTCAATGAGGAGAACGAGAATGCATTAAAAATAGCAGGCTTAAACACGAAGGAAAGATCATTTATTATCCAGATAATGCATCTGGATGCGGATATACTTTAATACCAGTACGTGTGTGTGTACGTATACTGTATAAGACTGTCCTCACCAGAAAAATGACAGCATTGGTCATTTGTTGAAACACTTCAGGGTACCCTGTTGTGTTTGTCACCCACAGGAGCAATGCTGGCTGCAAGGTGTTCTCACACACTTACACTGTGAATTAAAGGTCACATGATGACCACTGGCTAAAAAAACAGCCGTGAATACATATTTTGGAGCATCAACAACACTCAGCGTGACTCTTTGTGTTATCACAAGTTGATATCTCGGTCCAATAAAAAATTGTTTTTGCAGATTTATGTAACAAATATCAAGCAGAGAAGAAGTCTACTGAGCACGCTCTATGGAAGCTTGAAAACCGTTTTGCCGTACACAGCAAAAAATCAGCTTTACAAATGTTTTGATGAGAAACTCCAAATGTAAACAGAATTGTGTTTATTTATGTGAAAACTTCACAGGGTACCTTTAAAACGACCTACATTTACATTTTCCTCACAAGTGATCTCATGTGGTTGTGCGAATGAAGACTGTCCTCTCTCGGTGGCAGAGGTGGAGGCAGTGTGACGCTATTGACACCACCGCATAAAAGTCTTAGCAAAGGGGGTCGGGGGGGACTTATAAACCTGAGCTCGACAGTGGATACCGCAGCTCATGTCCCGCCTGCTGGAATCAGTCGTTTGGTTTCTTTTAAATATGAAGGTGATCTTCCTCGACTGAACCAAGTAGCTTAACCTAAAGCTAAACTTACACAGAGCTTAACCGCAGATGTGGCAGATCGGGAGTCTTGTTTGGAAAAGTCGTATGGGTCATTTTGGAAGACACTGACATATGTTTATTTTGTTTATTTATACATTGTCAGCATTGTATATAGAATACTGTTTGGATCTAATGTTTCTCTTGAATCACAAAGTTGGATTTTATGTCTTATACTGTTATATTGAAGTAAATAACTAACTGTAAATGTGCATCTCTGTGTATGTGTTTCACTACATTTTTGCAAACCAGCAATTTTCGGAATAGTTGGGTTGCATTTGATTTGCATGCAATTTCATATTCGCTCCCCGCCACATGTTGCTCTGCTGTGGAATGCATGTGCGGACTGAAAAGGAGCCATCCCTGACATGATAATCAAGATGATATTTAACTGTGGAGAGGCAGGGAGCAAACCAAGCTCCAGATCCATCAAGCCTGAGCCCCGGAAACCACTGTTACCCTTAGCATTAGACATATTTATGTTCCAGCTGCACTATGTGAAGCAGCCACCCACTCGCAATGCATTTGTATGGGTGCCTTTGTGCAAGTGTGGGTACAGGAGTGTGTGTGTGTGTGTGTGTGTGTGGGTGTGCGAGCATGGTTGGCGGATCGCTGTTCTTCCTGAGCGGACGGTTTCACGTTCACATTTTTCTGCTGGCTGATTTAACAGAGGAACAGCTTAATTGGGGTTAATTGTTCCAATCCATCTGTGAAGCTGTGTGTGAATGAGAAAGAGAGTTTGTATGTGTGCGTGTGCAGTAACATGTCAAGCCCTGAAACCCAAACCCAAAGCCAATGCTGCCTCGCTTTCATCTTATTCATACATTCATGAAAAAATAAACACTCGGGCCTCAGGCAGGGGAGGGCGGTGACAGAGAGGAGAGTGCAAGCAGAGAGCTGGTAGGACGGGGAGGCAGCTGGCTTTCTCTCTTCCCTCAGCTACCTTCAGACTCACATGACATCTCGCCGTTTGATTGGAAATGCTAAATGGAGGCTTTTCACTTCATGTGTAAAGTAAGCCAGCTCAGACATACGTGTGCTTATGTGAGTTAGTCACCTCTCTGGCCGCTGATGAACTCCTCTCTGCAGTTTTGCATCAGCTGCAGGATCCACTTGTGCTGAGCGTGGATGCACAGCCATGCTGGGTCGCCTGGAGCGTGCAGGTCAGACAGGTACCTGCATGGAAAAAAAAAAAAAAAAAAAAACAACAACACACAGGTGTGAAAAGTTTACACTCCAAGAGGGAAAAAAGGAAAACTCACACTTCATCTGGTGAGGTGCTGGCATGCAGGTACAGAAGAGATTTGTATAGAGTATACTGGTTCACAATTAGCCATATGTCTACATTTTAGATACCAGAAAACACAAAAACACACTGAACCAAAATAAGTAAAACCACAAAGTAGAAAAACATCTGGATGCTTGAAGTCAAATCAAGAAAAAAAACTATATCTACAGTGTAAATATGCCTCAAATGTACATGTTTCATACTGCTTTAAAAAAAAGCAAAGATTAATTGCAGAGCAGCATGAATCCTTTAAAACCACAAGGTGGAACATTTTAAAATTTCTGAATTTGGCCTGCCCAAGAGGGAGCAGCAAAAAAGACAGGATCCATCAATGTACTGATGATTTTAGCTGATCACAGATACTACTGGTATGCACATACATTTAGTCAATAAATAAGAAGAAACTGAATTTGACGTAACAAGTAGAATTTAGCTTATTTTTCAGTTGTAACATGTCCTGCTCAGTACATCTATTGGTCACAGACATCCTCACCAAAACCTCTGCTTAAGTTATCCATCTTAAATACCTGTATAAGGCAGGAATTTGGGGTACATGTGTGTTACAATCTCAAAACATTCAGTTGATGTGTAAACACAAATATAAATTACAGAAACAGCACGATAAACAAAGAAAAAGAAGAGAAAAATATTAGGAGAAAATCTATGAATGCATCCAAGTTAAAGAGCATACAAACTTTAATATGTATAAAACACTAAGAAGAGAACATGGATGAATCCAGAATCAGAAACAGAAAAGGATTTCTCAATCATCTTGCCTGAACCTCACAAACACTTCACCCTGTTATCCATCTACCGTCTCTCTCCTGATAACCGTCCTTTTCCAGGTTACTGCCTGGGCATCACTCAGCGACCTGTGGGATGACGGATGACTCAGTCTCTGAGCTGTGGCCTGGCTCCCTCTGCTGTCCCCCTATGAACCAACTGCTCATTTGTTTCTCATTAGGTGGCATCTTTCAGAAGTCTGAGCAAGACTCACAGGCGCAAAACACATGCACACAGCTCTCACCATCCACGGCAAGAGTAAACAGGAGCTGAGTGGGCGTTCAGAGCCGTGCCTAATGCAGCAGGATGAAAGATGTTGCCGTGTGGTTGAGAACTGGGCTCTGTGATCCTGACAGGTCGGTCTTAACAATAATAAATCGGGAGAGACCACAAGTATGAATGGACAGAAGGATAGAGGGAAAAAAGGAGGAAAGACAGGCAAGGAAGAGGGGAAAACAGAGACAGAAAGAAGAGAGCGGGACAGCAGAAAGCTGAGAAGATTAGTCAACATTCAGAGAAATGTGAGAGGCAGACAGAAGAAAGTGGATGGAGGATGAAGTTCTGGTAAACGATGACACAGACGAGCATCAAAGAAACCAAAAGGAGAAGGAGTATGAGAGATAACATCAAGACCGTATATTTAATGTACACAGACGGTTCGCAATGTGTCGGGATTGTGAGGCATATTCTGAGAAACACCACTCAACATGTAGATGACGAATCTTTAAGTGAAAACAACGAGTGCGAAATGTATAAAGCCCACAACATGACGACTGGCAGGAATACAGACAGAAACACAGACTGAAATGACCGTCACGTGTTACAGAAGTGTAAAGAGACCTGATGTATCTCTTCTGGTCGTGCAGCGTTGATGGGGTTTGCAGCAGTTTCTCCAATAAGAGACTCCTCAGAGCGTCAATCCTCGTCTCCACCTCAGCATACACTAGAGCAAAGAGACATTTTTATACAAGATCAACATTCAAAATAGAGACAGTTGTTGAAAGAGAGTGATATTTTGCTTAATGTCAATGATTAGTTGAACTAAGAACAATATACCTTTTTTGAAAACAGGGACCTCGGTGTTGCCAAAGAGAGATTTGGCTTTCTCGTAGTCATTGATCACCACATCGTAATCACCCTGAGAGAGAGAAGTCAGTTCAGCTCTTTTAAACGGATCCATTGTGACACTCTGTGTATTTGAGCCTCTTTGCTCCACCCTCTGGATGACCCATCCAGTCTGTGCCATAAAACAAACACAAACAAACTGGACACACTGGGAAACACTGTCTGAAATCCAACTTTAACTTTGAAGAAATTAAAAGGGCAGCATCAGAAGAATCCCTTGATGCTCCTGTGGGAGCTCTTAAAGCAGCTAAAGAAAAAAAAAAGCTGATGAGCCATGTCCACATAACAAACGCATCTGACACAAACCTGCACTTACAGTTACGAAAACAATAACAATATTTGATAAAAAGGGGAAAACTGCTCTGGCTGAGAGGAATATCATGTGAGTTAAACGGGACTCAGGGACGTCATGGAGAGACTGAACTGTTACCTGGACAGTTACTAAAGGCTTTAATTGACACCTCTGTACTCTGGTTTTACTGCTGCTTGTTTCTGAAATTGTTAAGCGTTTGTAGCTTGTTTTTGGATTAGTCCTTTTTCATGGCAGTGGTTGTCTTGGGTTATGTTTAAACAGTATTTACGTGCTGCTTGTCTTCTGTTGCTGTTTGGACAGTTTCCTGCAGAGGAACAATAAAGTTAAGCAAAGTGAAATGAGGTGATGAGGCACCACGCTGGTGGACTTGGAATAGCATGGAAAGCCTCTCGCGGGAGCCATTAGATTTTATGATTGCCCTGCTGGGCTTTATAATAAGTGAGGAACATTAACCCACAGATTGTGTGCACCTGACCAGTGCAAACACCGTTCTCTGATTATGCTCCTATACTTTGAGATGACAATGTCCTGTTATGACAGATAAATGAACTGAATGAACAAAGAGATGAAAACAATGGCCTTACAAATAACCACACCGACACACTCTCTGCTGAGGGAAGCTCTGAGAGTGCAGACTGTAAAACAGACTTTCACGACCTCCATCAGTCAGAGAGGTGAAGGCGTCCCTTCAGGATGAATGATCCAATGCCTCACTACACACAACTCGCGACTCACATGACAGAATTAAAAGTGTGCTGGTTTGGAGGCAGACTGAAGCTCCATTTATTTTCTATTAGCTACTTAATGGTCGTGTGTGTGCTGGTGTCTCTGTGGTGATTTGCTGACAGCACCTTGTGGATGTTGCGTTCAATGTTGAGTGGCAGGTTGAAGAGAAACTTGAAGCGCTGCAGGACGTTGAGCGCATTGCGTGTGGAGTCGGCTTTGTCTTTCCGCCCCAAGACCTCCTGGAACAGAGTATCTGCAGTATCACTCGCTCCTACGAGAGAGACGGAGAGAGAAAGAGTGAGTGAGTGAAAGAGGCAGGAGAAAATGAGAAACTGGGATACTGTACAAATAAATGTTGATACCACATTTCCCTTTTAATGTCGGTCTCTGGTTTTCTTCCTGCTCTGTGTGCTATCTGACACAGTAGAGGCCGAGCTGCTAAGGAGAAAGTGACAGCTATCTGTGAGTCGGGCAGCTGAGTGGAACCTTTGCACAGCTAACAGGCTTCGTGTGTGGCCTCGGATGTGCCCTCAAATAGGGGAAGGAAAAAAAACAAGTTCCTCTAATCAAAACAAAACCCCACCCCCAAAACAAAATCCCTGAAGGAAAAACAGCATGGGACTGAACGGAGGAATATTTCACATTTTTCACTCGCAAATCTCAGTTGTCATGAAGGAAACATTTCTATTTTGCGATTGGCGGATTGGTGCTGTGTGTTTGACGCATGGGCTTTTTTTGGGGGGGTCACTGGTGGCCACAAGTCCGGGGCTGTGGGGATGAAAGCTACGTCTGGCTGGGAGGTTTGTTTACTCTAGACTCCGGGAAAAGGAGCTGCTTATTGACCCTCCATTAGAAAAGTCACATTATCATGTATGAGATGAGAGGGTGGGAACACAGGATCAGCTGAAGGAGCGGCTCGTCAAGAAGGGAAAGATCAGCAAAGGCGACTGAACATGCACAGCGTGTTTGCTCTGTGCACGGTGTATCAGAGTGGGATGACTGCTGGATGGTGAAGTTGGGCAGCATCAGACGCTCTCTTCTCATAATCACTTTGACCTTTTTTGCTCTTTTTCTTTGCACATGCTCAAATCAGCACAAGGACATACTGTAAAAGATAAGAATTCGAAGGACGAGGGAGAGGAAGACAACCAAGAATGGCTCCTTCATTACCTTAAATAAAAAATATAAAATAAAGTCAATGTCAAACATACAGTGTATGTAGATTAAAGAAAGAAAGTGATTAAATATTACATTTAAAAAGTATTTAAAAAAAAAGGTTTTTTTTAATATGTATTGTATGATTTGAGCAGGATATCTTGTGATCAGTAAGTGTGACTAAATCTCAAATCAAGGTCCACTAACTAGCTTCTTCAACCGTCAGCAAATGAGGGAAAAGTGGAAGAAACACAAGATGTGATCATCTTTAAACAGAAAACAGTTTTTTGTTTTTTTCTGTCATATACCAAACTTTCCACATGTGATGACACATGGCTCCATTCGCTGAGGAAGACTGTGGGATGCAGCTTTATTGCTTTGAAAAAGTCAGTGAGCCTTGATCATAGCCTCGTATCATACTGGAAACTGAGCTCTGCCAGTTGAAGGTCAGATGTGAGTGGATCTGTGAAGTCATCTGAATTAATGACCTGCAGGACACATCTTTGGAAAACATTAATGTACAGTTACAGGAAGTTGAAATAAAAGAGCCAAAGGAGTGCAGGAATTTGAGGGGGCTGGAATCTTTCTAAAATGTTTTTGGAGGAGAAAAGTTATCTGAAGAGCTGCTGAAAATGTCCATTCTATGCTGCATGCTGAAAGGCAAAGATTAGATTCATTAAGAATGTGGTATTTAGCATTGTGACTACACGTAAACCTGATTTCTTGAACCAGCCTGGGATAGAGTCACATGTCACTGTCATTGGCCTGAAATGACTCATGAAATGGGGCCTTTATGTGCTGAGAGGCTGCGTTTTGGGAAAAAATGTCCCAAACACTGAACCAGTACAGTCACAGGTACAATAAATAAACACCTCCTGCAGTTGGAGCTGGACTTTATGAAGAGATGCTTACTGTTGAGGATGTTTTCTAGTCGTTGGGTCATCGATCCCTCCACTCTCTCTGTACCATCAGACTCCAGCTTCTGGTGGATGGCTGCAACACAAAAGTCAGTATTAATTTGCACTGGGCAGCACTGTGATGGACAAAATACAGAGAAATCCACTGAAAACAGTCAGAGAAATAACAATTGTTTGCATGAGTGTTGAGAAATATGGAAAAAGAAAAAAAAAGCGGAAAACCGTTCTCCAAACTGTGGACTGACCAACGTGCAATCCCCTGAGACAGGAACATTTTCAATTTCAGGAACCGAAGGTAAAACAATAAACAGGCCCTACCCCAGTGGTAGATGGGAGATAACCTCGGCGATCCCCGCCCACAGATGCTGCTATTGAACCCCCCTCCCCCTTTGTGCCTGTTCCCACGCAACACAGGACCTGACCCTGTTCCAGTGTGGTGACTGTACTGGATCAACTCACCTAGGCAAAGCCACTCGCAGCACAGTGTTGTGGTCTTGGGACATTTAGAGTCCTCTGACCTTGAGGTAATGTGAATTAAAATGTTTCAACTCTCTGAAAACCAACAGCTCTCCCAGAGCAGAGCTGGAGGTCTGGATGCCAAAAATGACTGTTGCTCAGGGGAAGTGGGAGGAACTCTGATGGTTTGTATCCATCACTTAGCGTGAAGAGCTTCGCGCAGGAGAGGGAGTTTGAAAAAAGGGAATGAGGGGAGAAAACACAGAGAGAGAAAGAGAGGCAGAGCGAGCGGTGTGGCTACCCCAGCGAATAAATAAATGGTGTGCAGTAGTGGGCAGCTGGGTGCTGAGAGCTGCAGTGTGGGTTTATTGACAGAGTGGAGGAGAGGTGGAGAGGGCTTAGGAGACATTCTCATACATTCTTGTGGAGCGATTCAAATATGCAACGAGCAGACATCTCAAGAATGAAGCTGAGAGACAGAAACACCGAAAAAAGAATAACGATCCTCTCGCTTGCCTTCTCTCCACTTCCCTGCCTGTCTTCTCTCACAGTTGTTCCACCGCAAATACTGGTTGTTAGCAGAGCCTGGACACAGCAGAGGGAGCAGGAGGCAAAGTGAAGGGGGAGCGTTCTGTAAATAAATATGTGGGTCCATTCTGACAGAAGGAAGCCTCAAGGCAGAGACTGAGGTACTCCTAAAGCACACTGCAAACATGCCACGGCCTCATCAGTGCGGACATCGCCGGCCCCTTCGCGGACCTCTCGTCGTTCACAGAGCAGCAGAAAACTCGGCCAGTTGCAGGTTCAGACAAAGGCACGTAGACGTGGGAGAGCACAGGATTGATAGGGCTAAACACACAAGGAGACTAAGACACACACACACACACACACACACACACACACACACACACACACACACACACACACACACACACACACAAAGCAGGTCTGCTTCACGTCTCCACACTCCCCCCTGCCCTGCTGCCAGCTGTGTGTCCTCTGCATCTGTCACACACTGAAGGGCTGATGACGCAACAGCTAACCTAAACATCAGGTCAGAGTCCGGATAACACGCGCAGCCAGGACCTGAGGAAGAGCTGCAGCTCCCGCTTCACTTCCTGGAACCATCGAGGAGAAAAAAAAAATGAATAAGAATAAAAATACAGTGTCCCTGGATTCTAAAGCTGGAGATGTTTTGACTCCTGCCGGGGCTGGGGGCTCAGGGAATAGGCCCTGGGAATCTGGCATTTTTGGAACACGGTAGCCGTTCCGTTTCCTGCATCACTGGGAGACTTCCTTTTCACACAACAATGAAAAACCACAAATTTCAACATTTTAATAGAAACAACCCTGGACAGCGTGTCAGTCAGTCAATCAGCTGGAGCAGCTCTGTCTGAGCACCACCGAGGCTCCACAACTAAACAGTCTCCAGGCCCCTAACCTTCCATCTCTTTCACCAGTCTGTGGTGGTTCACATGGAGTGTTTACACGACCACTTATTCCCTCCCTGGAAAAAAATCCCTTCTGCAAACAAGTCAAATATTGCCAATGGGGAAAAAATGACAATGAGATTTCCTGAAACTAGTTTAAAAATCAGGTCATAATAAAACTTTATGTGACCTCAAAACGAGTGAGAAGGACTTGAAATAAGCCACGACACTTCAGACAGTATAGGTGCTTGAAACTACATCATTTGATTAAATGGCCAGACCTCCAGTGACTAGGCCACCTGACAAAAGTAAAAAGAGCTTATCTCTGAAGGATCGAACCTGTGACTTCAGGTGCATCCTGTCTGAACCTGAGACTCCATGTGAGTGATGGATTACTTCTCTGGGTCAAAGCCTCAGGTACAGTGCTAAGCCTCCCACACTGCCCATGCAAGGGTTCAGTTCCCACTGGTGCAAACCACCTTAAAAATACATGCATTTTAACACAGCAGTAACACTTTGTCTTTATTTATGTCCCATGGTTTCCGACCACCTTCATACAGAGTTGCTTCTCTTTCCTCTTAGATTTGCACATCTTAATGTTTGGTAAGCTGTCATACAATGAGATATGTGCTTGACATTTGGAACTTTGTGCCTCTGTAATTAAAGGAAGCACTCATTCAACTTTTAAACTCCCAATAACTATTCAGATACCTCAGCTTGGGTTACCTGCTGATACAGATTCTCGATCTGATACCAACTGACTCTTTCCTCCAAATGTAAATCTGTATAGCACATATCATTTTTAACTAAAGTAACAAGAGGCCAGGACTTACTGTGCTGCTAAAAACCAAGTCGGCTCCTCACTGTGCTTTAACACAACAGAAACACTGAATTTTATAATGGCATTTGCAGAGAAACTGATGTGGATTGGTCTATAAAAAAATACATGCACTAATAAGGTGCTTAAAGACTGGAGGCTGATCTGGGTGCAGCTCATTCCATGCAAATCTTATGTGGCCATGCGACTTGATGGTGCACTTCTGATCTGCCCTTTGGAAGCTCTAAGAATACAGCGCTGGCATAAAAAGCTGGCTGGAGTCCCCGGTCTTGTCTCTCCACATGCCAACAACCGACATTAGTTAACTAATCCAAACAGCGCTGTGATTAACAAGATTTGTGGTCTGCAGATGCAAATGTCTACTGAAGTTCATAGTTCATTAGAAAGAGACATGGGATTGTATTTTGCTATTTCTGACATGGTTTGCTATACTGTAGAGCAATTAAGAGGCAATTATTGGGGACAAGAAAAAGAGAGGGAGGGAGAGAAACCCCACAGATGTGAAGTCAGAGTCCTGATGTTTTTTCTAAATATTTTTGATCCGCCTCATTTCTTTCCCCAGATTTGGCTCCTCTTCCTTGTTTCCACCTTGCCGGCAGCAGTGCGCTTGCATTAAAAAATAACTCCAGACTTCTATTAAAGTCATCAATAAAAATCTCACATGCAAGCAGAACAGAAAATAAACAGGAGAGGAGACAAAAATGACCTGATGGTGACTGAGAGGGCTGGAAGGACTACAGCAGCTTCAGAACGAGGAACACACAAGCCCCCTGTTAATTTCTTTTTTTCACAGCTCATTTCTTTTACAGTTTCACAGCTACATCTCAGGTGAGGTTCATTTGGAACGACTCAGAACAACAGAGACCCGCCAAACGCTGCTGAGGGACAAAGAAAGGATTCACAGCGGCTCAGACAGCTGTGCTAACTAGGCCTGGCAGTGAACTACTGCAGAGCTGCCTGGAGCTGGCTGGCTGCGAGCAGCACGCCGGCTGGTATGTCGGTTTGGCTGACCATAGCTGGTATACAGAATATCTCCACTTGAGCTATCCATTCTGGTCTACCACTTCATTTTTTATGACTGAAAGCCAAGTTTTGGCAGAGAAAGGATGTTGCAGTGCTGTAATGAGTCACGGCGAGAAGACAGGAAGTTTAAAAATGAACTTTTGAGTCAAGTTGCTGGTCCAAATCCAAATATGAGACAGTGGTTTTTTTTTGTGAAAAGGACATTTGAAAAGTGAGACTTGTTTGAACAAGGTGAGCCCCTGCTCTTATGTTGCGAAGTGAGTCTGTTGAGCATGTTATTCGTCTTGTTGACAAACTAACAGGTTTGTTGATGACTGTTTAGAGCGTTTCTGTGATAGTTAGTCAGCCCTAAAAGTGACCTACCAGAGCTTCTACTGGCTCTCACACGTCATGTGTTGTTATAAAGGAAATGAACTCAGGACAAGTGAAAACAAGTGGAAAGCACAGAAAATGTCAAGCTCATTCGGACCTCTTCCAAAGTGGCTCACCATAAAGTATTGAATTTGGACAATCTGGACAAATGATTTATGTTTTAAAACAGGATTGAGTGATTGTTTGGTTGCCGGGCACAGTGACACACTATCACCTTAAGAAGGAAATAAGTTGCCTTTTTATATTTATATTTATTGCACTTATTTATCTGTAGCTGTTCATCCAGCAGACAGAGTCCTGTTTAGTGTCTCAGGCGACATATTAGGTCTCTTTTTAGCTCTGTTTTAAAAATGAAAAGTATCGATGAGTGTAGCTTTAATGAGGTAATCCATGCTCCACTTCTAAGGAGAAAATGCTTTAAAGATGAGAACTAACTGATGAGTTTGGCAAATGTACAACGTGCAAACACTGCTAACTACAAGATGCGTTATTAAAGTAAAACTAGTGAAAATCACTACAAACCTTTCATCACTGGTTAATGTGGACTCTCTTTCAAATGACAGAGCAGAATTAAAGACCGCTTGACGATCATTTCATGCTTGTTGGCTATTATTATTACTTAAATAAATTCATAAATACATTTAAAATGTGTTCAACATGCTATATGTGCCTACCTTGTTTAATTCACGGTGTTCCTTACCTTCTAAAAGACTTTCTCCAAGTGAGGCGTCTCTTAATCAGAGTCATTTTACATCCAGGCCAATACAGTAAATCCCATCCTGTTCCACAGCTCATAAAGCATCATTATGCCCTCTTGGTTCACAGGTCACTTGAGTGCATCTATGGTGTACTACTTCCTCCATCTGTACATTTCCCTTTGGGGCAGTGGGCACACAGTAGGCACGCTCAGTCTGAACGTGAGAATGACTGTGCATTGTTCCCATTGGTCATATTGGGTCTGTTATCAGCACTATCAGTCCTAATACTCTGGCCTGCATTGTGTTGGTCTGCTCCGTTTATTTAGATTCAGCCACTAACAATGAAAACATCGCCTCTCTCCCAACCGGGGCACAAACACACGGAAAGCAATAATAATAATGATGGAGGCAGAAAAGTGTATGTATAAATAGTAAGGGGAAGTAACTGAGCGGCTATGGCGGGAGGAGAGCGTAAACAGACAAAAGTATGAATGATGAAGCAAACAATTGATGTGAGGTACCTGGCAGAGCGACAGCAGTCAGTCTCTGCTACCTTGAAATCTTTTTGGCATCTGAAAGTCAGCGTGGCCAAGTCTGTGTGTGTGTGTGTGTGTGTGTGTGTGTGTGTGTGTGTCCACTTCCAGGCTCTAGGGAGACTCAAGTGAGACTGTGTGTGACAGGTGAGAGGTGATCTCATTTTGATGAAGGTGAATTAGCCGTGTTGTGGTTGGCTGGTGTTACTGTAGCAGAGAGTGGAGGGTTTTCACAGAGCGTCCAAATGAGCCTCTTTAATCAACCGCTGCTAAACCACACGTGTGGGGGAACAGTCCCGAGACACGTACACTTGCCCACTTTCCAAAAATCAAGACCTCTTTTTTTGAGCAGAGATGAAGAGTGATGATTTGGAAGTTTGTGTATTAATTGTGGACCATTTGGTGCAGTTCCACTGCACACAAAAATGTGTTAATCCCTCTCACCTGCCAGAGCGTCCTGGGCCTCAAAGAACGTGCTGAGACCTCCCTTCACGTAGGCCAGGCTCCCCTCATTCTTCTTAGTAGCCTGCTTCTTCAGATTACTGGCTGCAATCTTCAACTGCTCAAAACTGAGGAAAGAAAAAACAAGATGATCATGCCGCATCAGATTAGGCCTGCAACGTGGGATTATTCTCATCAACTTGACTATTTGTCTAATTAACTGATTGACTGTTTAGTTCATAACAGGTCACAAAAGTTAGAAAAGAGTCCAAGG
Organism: Chaetodon trifascialis; assembly: GCF_039877785.1. Taxonomy (NCBI): domain Eukaryota; kingdom Metazoa; phylum Chordata; class Actinopteri; order Chaetodontiformes; family Chaetodontidae; genus Chaetodon; species Chaetodon trifascialis. The sequence goes on along the minus strand of NC_092059.1, from coordinate 24,785,636 downwards.
TGACGTCTTCAAATTGCTCCAACAGTCCAAAATTGTTGGTGATACATTTTGTCATTTAATTTTCTAATCAATCAGTCACCTAATTATCACAGCAAAACAATCCACAAACAATATTTTGCCATTTCGTCAACAGACACTTGTTTTACTGCGCACACAAACCTGGAACACAATCGTGCACATATTTTTGGCCAATGTGAGTTTGTGTGTCTGTGTCAGTGTCCTGAGTGAGGTTTCCTCCGCAGGAAGAAACAGTCACCCGGCGAGGTCCAAACAGAGACCCCTGGTCATGCTGGATCCTGGGGTCTGGGTTACTGGAAGGCTAAGCATGGGGAGAGGAAGCCAGGAGCGTCCAAAATAACTCTCCTCTGCCCTGACATGACAGTCAACTGGGCTCAGGGGCTAAACGACCATGTGAAGATTCAGCCAAGAAAACTGGACCTCCAAATGAATGTCATAAAATCCAGCGTAGCGGGCTGCCAAGGTGAAACATGGGCAACGCTGATGTTTCAGCTAGATTGCAAGTTTATTTAAAGCAGCAGTAGGCGCTTCAGTCTAAAACTAACGAGCTAACTGGATAAAAGCGATATGACTTGCAATCATAAACAAGAAGTTAGATGCTGATGATGTACTTCAGCATGTTTTTGGTGACATAACAAAGTTTTTACTTGTACACATTACCATCAAGATGACTTTGATTTGGCATCAAAATGAATGTGGATGTATTCCTTAAACTGACACCAACAGACACTTTCTGCAAAGCTGCATTTTGAATCATTCAAACTGTGTTTTCCATCCGATAATAAGATAAAACCTTACGAGAAATAAGTTTGACTAAAGTGACAAAAATGAATGGTTTTTGGCGAGACTGAAATGTTCAATATAATGTGCCGACTAAAGAAAAAGAATGAAATAGTTACAGTTTTCTTTTCTTTTCATCAACTCAAACTTGACTACAAAAAACAGGATGCGCTTGACTAAATACTACACAAACTGAAAAGGACAACTGACACAGGACCAAGACTAAAAAACAAACAAAAAAAGGCGGTGGTAAATTAAAACTTTGATTTCTGGAGAAGCTGGGTCACAGACAGATGTTTAAATGATGTTTCTGCTTTGTATTTCCCCCGCTCCTTATTAGTACTTTTGAGGGATGGTAACTTAAGGTTAGTGATAACAACAGACCAACCTGGAGCCTGAATGGTTTTCTATGAGGTACCAGGTGGCAGAGAAGTTCTCACTGGTGAAGTCTCCACTCATTCCTGGAAATGTCAGCTCCATGTCTTTCTGTGGGATTTTTCCTCTGGGAGGAGACAGATACAGAGAAAAGGCTGGACTGTAAAAGATGTATGATATGTAAACAACAGAAAAACACTAAGGATTGTGTAGTGCAGCCTGCAATGACATGAAAATCAAGAAAAACAAATGCAGAAATATAGTAACCATAAATTGTGAGTGAGGAGGCCCTGGCAAAAGATTTGTGTACATTGTGAAATTAATTTCTTATATGATGCTGGGGCCAGGTTTTCCAGCAGGGGGCAGTGTGCTGTTACAAAGCACACAGGCTGGGAGAGCTTGGCGTGGGAAGTGCAGTGTGTGACGCCTGGGTGCCCCTTGAGGACCCAGCACTCATTAGGGAAGCTTGATCTCTACTAATGACCCGTGGCCTACACAAACCAGCCCCCCCAACCACCCACTCTGCAGTTATACACACATGCAGAAAAAACGACGCATGCACGGTACAGTATGAAGGTCTAAGGTCCGTGAAACAGAAAATCCATTTACAAGAACACAGCGGTGACGTGTGCATGGACAAGGGCATGCACAGAGGACTGAAGTACTTAGTATTAAGTAAAAAACAAACACACTCATTCATGTATATGACATAATATCAGCTCTGCAGAGTTTCTGTAATGGTCAAATAAGACTATAACAAACAAAACAGACAGAAGTGAAAGAGCAAGTTTCCTCAGTGATGAAGTACATATATGCATGAATGTACATATACACAGGTAGATTGTCATTGTTTTTAGTCATGTGAGCAGGCAGTGTTGTTTTGTGAAATATGATCGATATGAACAGTACATACATTAAGGTTAGTATCTCACTCACTGACAATTCACACATTTGTTTTTGTACTTCAGTTCAGGTCATACGTGCTGTCCATGTTACCTCCACCCACTTTAAGCGTGTCATACGTTGTGTTTTGTAACAAGCTCGTTTTGTGTGCTGCTGAATGGTTACACCTTGCCGTTAAGCTTGTGGGAATATTAAGTAACTAAGCTCAATGTGGAAACTACACAGACTAGCAGGTTGCACCACTAGTTTGTGTGGTGCAACCTGTTCTGATCGAGTGACTTTCCAGTCTTCACTTATTCAACACTTACATGATATCTCGGCCAGTTATGACGTTACACACACCTGGGGCAAACAGCTCCAGCTGAAAAGCCATCCAGTGACATCACCGTACAAAAAACACAAGAGTGATGCTCTTATACTACCAAACAGTTCTTCTGTTTAAAGGCTTAAAAGTAGTGTTTTGTCCTAAAGCTCTCCATGATCACACCAACACCACCAGGAGTGATTAGGAGCACAGATGACAGTGTGCCCATATATTACTGCCAAAGGGAATTATGTCGACTTTTTATGCTGATGTTTCATGCGACCCTGAGAGATGAGTGAATGGTACAGCCTGTTTATGGGGGTCTCGTCTCTGACCACAAGCGGTCACTTGCCCCCGGCCCCCCAAACCAAACAAACACTAAGCTAGAAATGCCAGAACCTGACAACACAAACTATATATTACAACTTGTGCACTCCCTGCCAGGCGCGTGGGAGGCAGCACCATGCTGCCTGCTCCGAGGCGGTATACAAACATGTGTGTGGGTCGCTGCTTTAGTTCTTTCCAAATCCCTTTCTATCGTCGTCCTCTCTGCTTTATACACAATTATTCTGTTTCCACTCCCTGTGAGCAGCGGTTAGAGGCAGTTCAGCCATTGCTGTGTTGGCATAATATTTCAAACGCCTGCATATGGGGAGAGTTTGTTTCTGTTTATGGATGTAAACCATGACTCAATGGCTAGAGCGCGTGTGTTTATGGCGGCGTGATTGTGCTGAGCGATTTCTGTGTGTGCGTTCTCGTGTGTTCTCAGGCCGTACTTGTCTAACTCGATGCCCAGTGGATTGCTGGGTCGCAGGGAGAGGGGGGAGATGCCTTTGTTGCGGTCAGTCCTCATGTCGTAGTAGTTCATCTCATCCACCCACACAGCAGTTTGGTCCAGGATACCTGCGGGACAGGGCAGGACAGGAGAAGCGAGACACACGTCACTGAGTTCAACAACACGTCCCAGATGTGCACTCACACACAAACGCACAGACATACACTCTCTCAAACACATTTTGCACACAAACAAACAGTCACTTTCATGCAGCACCACATATTATGCTTTACTTTTTATTTACTTTACATTTTAACTACAAGCCCGATTCCAAAAAGTTGGTATGCTGCGTAAAATGTAAATAGAAACAGAATGCAATCATTTGCGAGCAAACTGTGTTTACCGATGCCCATGCAGTAACATCCTTCATCCAATCATACGTTCACAAAGAGGTGAACCTCTCTCCATCCTCGCTTGTGATCGACTGAGTCTTTCCAGGATCCTCCTTTCATACCCAACCGTGATACTATCACCTGTTACCAATGAACCTGTTTACCTGCGGAATGTTCCAAACAGGTGTTTTTGGAGCATTCCACATCTTTCCCAGCCTTTAGTTGCTCCTGTCCCAACTTTTTTGAAACATGTTGCTGCATCAAATTCAGAATAACAGATATTTGCAAAAATGAATGAAGCTGATGAGGTAAAACGAGAGCTGCAATGATTAATCGATGAATTGTCAAGTATCTAATTAATCACTAAATATTTTCAGTTTGACTAACTACAAAAAAACGAAGTCAAAATTCTTTGAGTCCAGCTCCTTAAATGTGAATATTTTCTGGCTGATTCACTCCTCTATGTCAGTAAACTCAATATTTTTGGGTTTTGGACATGTGAGGACGTCATCTTGAGCTTTGGGAAATCAATGTTTTTCACCACTTTCTGACATTTTACAGACCAAACAACTTAAATAAATTAATCGGGGGAAAAAATGGACAGATTAGCCGACAGTGAAAATAATCAAGGATTGCCCTCGGTAAAACATTAAATGTATTATTTTTGTTCAATTGAGTATACGTCAAAAAACATCAGCAAATTATCACATACTGTTTTACAAAGTGTCCCACTCTTCTGGAATCTGGGTTGTACTGTATATTTCTCTGTATTGCAGTTTAACTTGTACAAATTCAGTCTGTTCTACTCTGTACATACAGCATCTATTCCATGTTTGTAGGTCCTGGTAAAGTGCATGTACTTCAGAAAACCCATGTAAATTGACAAATCACTTTGACGACACATATGCAGGATAAAGAAATGCTTCAAGTCGTACACAGACACAGAAGCTTCTTGGGGACACGTCATTAGTAAAAGGCCGATGCAGTGTAGAGCTAATATCTCTCATAATGTTGGAAACATAGATTTCTTTTTTCATGTGCCTGTGTTTTGTCTATTTTTTTTTTTTTCAAACTGTAGACAATGGAGCTCTCTCGCCCACCGTAGGGATTCATCCCTCTGTTGCTCATTTCTGAGGGAGTCTCCCATTTTTTTCATCCTGATAAGGCTTGTTTTGTGAAAAAGGTTCCTTATCTGCATTGTGTTTGCAAGCGTAGAGGGTGTCAAACAGATTGTAAAGCCCTCTGGGACAAACTTGTAATTTTGGGCTACATAAACTTTACTTGACTTGGCTGCACCTAGTCCTGAAACAATGATTATTATCCAACAGATATTTTGATCATCCATTACTTGTTTGTCTTTATTGTTTATCAAGCCATAATGCTGGTTTCAGCCTCTTAAATGTGAGGGTTTGCTGCTTGTCTCTGTATCTTTTGGTTTTGAATTGTTTGTTGGAAAAAACAAAAAATACGACGACGTCACCTTGAGCTCTGGGAACTTGTGACGAGCACTTTTCACTATTTTCTGACGTTTTATAGACTAAACATTGACGAAATTAATTTAAAAAATAAAAGAGTTTGACCACGAATGTAAATAATCATGAGCTGCAGCCCTGGTTGCAACCTATCTGCTCTTGCCCAGGCTAGCAAATCAGATTTTTTTGAGTCATGTCTTACCAATCCTCTCTGGCCTGAGCAGCTTGAACGAGACTGTGGAGGTGCCGAGACCTCCGGACTTGGTGGTGACAATGATCTCTCCCTTGTCGTCTTTGGCAGGACCCACGCGGCACACTATCTTGCTGGCTGACATCCACTCGGCTGTCAGCAGGCAGTTGTGGCCACAGATCGACAGACCTGAGACAGAAGACAGACGGAAAAGGTGAAAAGGGCGAGACGCAGCCACACAGTGACAGCACAAATAAACAGAATGTAGCACCGACACACACAGACAATCTATAACAAGAGGAGCTCGCTCACACAGAATTGGCATCTATCAGCAAGTTTAGTCAAACTGTCACCCTGGGTCAAAGTTCAAGTTGGAGTCATGATGGGTGTGGGTGGCCGTGACCTTCCTTCCTCTCTCACTTAGCTCCTTTGAGCTAACGTGTGTCACTTCAGTGCTAAGTGGCCCATTACTGGAACAATGTGCACTTTGCGCCTACATCTGTCGTCTTCTTTTTAAACCCACTTGAAAACTATTTGGACACTAGAAGACAGACACAGGGATTACTCTGACATTTCCAGCTGAGGGGATTCAGCAAGCCTCATGTGTGTATAATCAAACATCATAAAAGCTTGTGAAGGCTGATCAACAAATAGCCCATAAAACCGTGAATAATATGCCCATTAGAGCCCCATTTCCTGCCTCTGTTCTCTACTGGCCACTTTGTTTGAATACATAAGCACTCACACACATTTGTGCATATCTAATTGTCTAATTCCGGTCCCCAGGGACATTCATGGTCAGAAATAGACCTGTATCACAGACCAGAGCACAGCATGCCAAGCATGGAGCAGTGTGTGAGTCCTCTGGACTCTGGAGTGGAGGAGGAATTGGCGAACATGAGGGAAAATATCAGTATAGAAAAAGTGTGACGTCCAAACACATAACGAGAACAAGATGGAGGTCGCCCATCTGTGTGGCTCTTGAAAACCATAAAAAAGACACACCACCAACAGCTCTATTTTCACATTAATGCGTGTTGATGAGCTCTTGAGTTCCTCAAATGGGTCATCTAAATATTCACCAAATGTGTGAGTTCAGTGTGTTGCAGAGGGAGCTGGCAGAACGACATGAAATTGAATTACATAACAGCAAAATATATCAATATTCTATTTGCTTTGTCTTTTAAAGTGCTCTTTCTGTGTAGAGCACTTCAAACATAACATTTACATGTACAAGAAATTCACAATGGATGCATCTAAATTGAAATGGTCAAACACATTTTGGATTTTTAAATTAATTTTCTTTTGTTTTGTGCCAACACAATTTTTCGTAATTTTATAGAATCAAAACATTTCTTATAACACTTATTTATACATTTATGTAGTAGCCTGGTCAAATTAATAATCACTGCTCATATGTCCTCAAAATGTAACATTCTTCCTCTTCAAAAAGCTTTAGCTTGAGTTTTTTTATTAACTCAATTTATGAAACTGTCATGACAGGAACAGCTGATTAGTAATCAGGCGTCCTGTTCACTTACGGATCATGTAAACAAAAACAAACCTGACACCAGCCTGTTTAAAAAGGGCTCGCTGTGGTTTGTTGATGGATAAGTTCATAAAATCAGTTAATACATCTCAAGTTCCAAAACACTCTACACACTAGACCAGAAATGACATGACAACAAAAGAGTTGTATTTACTCGACGTGAGTGTCTCGAGTGAGCGCCACAGACAATAAAAAACATCATCTGAGAATTAATATTTAGGGTAAAACATATACATGTTAATTCCCTAATGTGTTGGCATCTGTTTGCTGATATAAAAAATATCAATATACTTCATACTTATTATTCATTTACACTCCTACATGCATATTCAGTTAAGAAAGAAAAAAGAAAAAATATCAAGGGCGGCATTGTAAAGGACGAATATGGAAGTCTTCATTCCCCATCAGAATCAATATTGCCGAACAGGTATTTATTTTTAAAAATTAAACAAAGATAGAAATGACAACATTTTACCAAGACAGAGCTGCGAATGTGGTTAGTCATGTGGTTTGAAATGTATTACCAATGAGGTCGGCTGGGCCCGTGCCCAGGTTTTCTCCGCGGATGGTAACTTTGGTCCAAGCCGCACCCTCCTTGGGCGAGATGCCCGTGACCAGCGGGGGCTGACGGGCGCGAGACATGGTGGCCTGAGGCAGACAGGAGCAGCGGGGTGATCAGCACCTGGACGTGGAAAAAGAGAGACAGAGGGAGGCATACATTAGAGGACACCATGACTAACACTCTGCAACCTCCATACACTGACAGCTCGGTTAACACACATGAACATCTAATAATGAAGCAATCCATGCTGAAATGATCCAAGTGTCAATAAATCTGTCTCTACAGAAAATCAACGAAGGGTTTAATAATTAAGCTAATTGTTTCAGTGACTTATTAAAAACAGTTGCTGGTTGTAGACAGAATAAAAAAAAAACAAAAACAGACTTTTTTGTCTGTTTTTCAACTAGTGAAAATAATATCATACAGGCTGAGCACTGCTGTAAGAATGAATGAAGAATTTTCACAAAACACCAGTACGAGTAGCATCTGTGGTGAACAATACCCACCGGGTCTTAAAGAGGGAATAAAAAAATAATGTCAACACAGAGTAAAAGCTGCTCCTTGTTGTACATTTTTTTAAATTCACCAGCCGATATTACTGACAGGACAAACAGATATTTAAGGCTTTAGAACTGACTGCGGACGGCAAAATCCGAGCAGCGTTTGGCTGGCAGATAGTGTTAATTTCCCACCCTGCAGGTCTCCAAACAATGTATGCATTGCAGCAGTTATCTCTCAGATAATAGGAAAAATAGAGAAGGGAGCCAAGAATGAAGGAGCAGACAGAGAGCAGGGAGGAAAGGAAGAATGTAAACCTCACAGCGAAGGATAAATAAACCTGGACTCTCCAATCATTCCACATAAGCCCACACAATACAGTACAGATTATGGTACAAACGAAGGAGCACCCATGCAAATCAGTTCACGTAGGGGCTGAGCAAAGGAACAGAGGGAATCATTCCAAATAAAAAAATGAAAGGATGTATTTCAGCAGCACAGATGTTTGCTAATAAATTACTGCCAGGTCTGAAAAAGGCTGACCAATCTAGACTCCATGAAGCAGCTTGAGCGAAGCTTCCGCCCTTTTGCTCCGCAGCCAAAACACGTTCTCCACAAACAATGCAGGAGTTCACACGGACCGGACCTGCAGCAAGTTCACGGTGGTCACCCTTTGCACAGTTATATGGTCAGTAATTATGGGCAGGCGCGCAGCCGAGGTGCAAGAAGACGTCCAAGAGCCAATGGGGGTGTCAGTATCAAAGGAAATCCAAACTGAACGAGCACATTGATTAGTCTACTTGTTAGAGAGACTTTCCTGTAAAAACTAAATGAGAGGTTTAAGACCTGCAGCAGCCAGTCCAGAGCCACAAACCAGAGCTAGACATTAGATTATTTTAATTGTCATTAAATATATTATATAGCTATAAGAAATTAATTATATACTCTAGAAAATGTTAGAAAATATTGCAAAATGTAAAACACAATTTTCCAGAGAGCAAAGGCACATCTTCACAATGCTAGTTTGGTGTGCACTGCAGTGTAAAACCTAAACATATTCAAGTTTAAAATGATACAAACCAGAGAAAAGCAGATAATCCTCACATTAGAGACGCTGGGACGAGCAGTGTTTGACATTTTGGTTTGATCAGTTACTTGAAGGATTAGTCCGTCTTTTGCTAACCCTGGGGTTGAGACCCCATGTAGTCCTCTGATATGTAAACGTCTCATCAGACTAATGATGGTGTTGTACTTAACTGCAATATATTTTAATATTTCGCTCACCTTATGAATGTACATGGAAAGAACAAAGAATCAGAAATATCTTTCAATGTAATGTCCTCCAGTACAATAACACCACTAACAATCGCCACATGATTGAATTATCACATTTGACAATGCCACCAACAAGTGAATATTATGACCTTTGTTAAGGTAGAATTTCAGCAGAGCTGCCGTGCTGGATTGCAACAGATTATACAGGTGTTGTGTGTATGTAAAGTGGTTACAGGGCGACTGTGGAGTAAAATGTTCTCGTCATTATAATACATGTTAAAAAAGTATCCAATAGCCATTACAAATTTTTAAATTGCTACAGTCATACAACATCAAGGATGTCTCGGGATTAATCAATTACCCACATTATCAGTAATGCATTTTCTAAAAGATAGACTAATTGACAAACAGCGGTTTGTTAGTAACCACATATCCCTCTTAGAACTGAAGCACCACCAGCTCACGGACCAGCGGCCGACGGTTTGCCTCATGGCACTTTGTGAATATCGTAAGGTTTCAGAGCTCAGATTTTTCTTCGTGTCCTTGAACAGTCTGGAAACTGTGAGAATGTATGTTGCTGAACGTATGGCACTTGGCACAACAACAACACAGAAGCACAAAAAGTTGCAGCGGGACGGCGGCGCACGCATTGACCTGGAAACCTCTGAGAGCAGGAACCTTTCTGGGAAACCTTTCTGTCACAGGGGCCCCCTCCGTCGCCTTGACATCCCAGAGTTAACAAGAAAACTCCGACGGGATTTACCTCGTGTTGTTGCTGCGGCCCCCGTGCTTGTCAGAGGAAATGGAGGGGCTATGTATCTGACATGGCGAAGATAAGAGGTTAACAGGCCTAAAACGAGAGCTCGGTATATCCTTCATCAATCCCATATGTTTAGAGTGGGAGCGGCGAGGGGCAGAGGATTGGGATCTTTATTTTGTACAATTCTGATTCTGCTTCCAGGAGTGTTTCTAGCCTATCCCACCCCCCCTCATCTTGGAAATACACGTGCACAAACACACAGATAGCCTGCCCCCACACATACACACACACTCACACACATACACGCTGGGCAGAATGACAGCTCAGCTAGGTTGCGTGCGAGGGGCCCGAGCTGGTGTTGTGTGGTCTGTGTGTATGTGGAAGGATCTGCGGAGAGGTCTGGGCAGTGTGTGTATATGTGTGTATATGAGTGTGTGTGTGTGTGTGTGTGTGTGTGTGTGTGTGTGTGTGTGTGTGTGTGTGTGTGTGTGTGTGTGCGTGTGTGTGTGTGTGGTCTGGGTGTGTGGTCTCTGGCGCGGGCCTGGGGAGAGCCTGCTGACGGCTGGGATGAGAAAAGAGCCGCTGTGTTTACTTTACTCTGGGGGCTGTGCATGGACACGGGAACACTGCCCAGACCCCTCTCTATAACACCAGCGTGCACACACACACAAACACCGACTCACACAGAAACTAACGGGACTCTTGAACAAGTTTCATGTCACACAGCATCACAAATACCCTGTAAACTTACGAACAGAAAGTAGAACTATATACAGGCTGAGCCCTACATGAATGATTTTTTCCTTAAAGTAGCATGAAGAAGAAAACAAAAGAAGAGCTCCAACTGGAAACTTATGAGGTCGGCTGCATTTTTCACGAGACGGAGAAAAGTATTGACCTCAAGGGGGCATCAGAGGATCCCCACAAGATCACAGCACCCTCGTCCAACATGTGTCGAGCCATGCCGGCCTGTGAAGGCTAAATTTAATCAATGACAACACAGAACCAGATTTAGCCCCTTTTCTCTCGCTCGATTCTCTTCCAACCATGATGCAGTTAGTCCCCAGCCCCAACCCCGACCTCTCTGTCTGGTAATATGGCTAAAAAGGCAGGTTTGTTTTCCTTGGAGGCTGACTAACAAACTGCAGGGTTGGCTCTAATCTGTGTGGTAGCTGTGGAAGTCTGAGGCTCGGGGATCTTCTTGCAGCGCTGCTAATAAGTGACAAGCCCTCCTTGGCTTGGTGCTGGAGTATGCAAACACAAAGACTTTTCATTACAGCTCTAAACAAATCTTTTTGTCACATGAAACCATTCAGTTTCCAAACACTGCAGTACACCCCAAAAATGCTCAACGGTCAGGGCAAGGCGGCTATTTCTTCTTCATGAGAAAGACGGACTGCGCTCGGTCCTCCTGTACTTGCTGGTGACTTGACAGCGTCATGTAGACTCTCGGCTCTCAGCTGAGACATGCGAGTGATTTTCTCCTGCTGGGGTTTCGATGGCAGCACACACGAGAAAAGACGACTGACGGAAAAAAATAGTTCAAAAATCACAATAAATTTCATATTGTCTCGTGAAATTCACCAAGCTTGTGATAATGATGATTTGCGGCTCTGATGCATCAAATCAAGTGTTTCTTTTCACTGCTGACCTGTATGATGCACAACAGGTGTTTGTTTTAAGCACACTGTGATTAACCGGCCTGTAGCCAGAAGCATCTACAGTAAACACACGTCTGCATTTTCCATACAGGATTATATCATTTTTAATTGTTTGTAAGTTATGGATCAATTGTTGCTGTAGCTAAGTAATAATAATAAAAAAAAACGTAACTGCAAATAAAGATTAATCTAAACGGTTGAAATTAGTACGACAATATTAAAAAAAATCAGGACAAGTCACTTAGGAAATAAAAGAAGTCATACTGAATGCCTCTAACTGTGTGTCATTGCTGCCATGCACTTCCAACAAAAGTCACATTAACTAATTTTGCAAGAGCTTTAATTACACATTTACTTAGAATCATTATTTGGACGACAGAATTTCAAAGATCTGATTCCATTAAAAGTCGATCAACAATAACATCAAATTATCTAGAACTGAAATAATTAGGTGAATAATCAAATACACAGAAAATGTACAATTTCTAAGTTATTTATAAGGTAAAAATGCCAAACATTTGCTGGTTCAGCTCCTCCAATGTGAGGATTTTCTACTTTTCTCAGTTGTATATCATAAATTGAATATTTCTGGTTTTAAACTGTTGGTCAGACAAAGTAAAACTTTGGGCTCTGAGAAACTGTAATGGTTATTTATCACTACTTTCTGCCATTTTATACAACAATCAACTGATGAATTCAAATAATTAATTAGAAACAATGATATTTGTTGGCATCAGTTATCACCTAACCTTCTCTGAGACTCAGGCCTTATAACTGCAGTGCTTTGCTGTATGTCACAGCCTCTTTTTCTCCAATCTGAACTATCAAACAAAGGGAGGAACGTATACCTAAGACAAAAATCTGGTCCGGATTTAAAGTCTTCCAAACAATGCAACAAAATCAATTACCTCCACTTAGATCACACACAAGTCGTCCAAACTCTGACATTTGGCGAGCTTTTTATTACAATAACTTCTGCACATGAGAAACGCTCTGCGGCACCACGGACATGAGAATCTTATCTACCCGGCCCACCGGATCATGAATAAGGCGTTCATACCTCTGATCATATGCTGCTCTCAGCTCAAAGGTGACTCCCATATGGCAGTGATTGGCAAGTGTGTGTGTGGATGTGTGTGCGCAAGAGAGAGTAATGGGTTTAGGGGGCACAAAGGGACCCATTTAGACAGTTCATCACCCTCACCCCCTCCATCTTCAATCAGAGCAGCGGCTCAGACGCCCCCCGCCCCCCACTAACACCATTTCACTCCGTGCTCCCCAACATTACACAAACACCAGATTCCATCAAAGATCCCCCCGACTCCTGTGAATGGACAGAGCGAGCCAAACATCACCCAGCCTGAGATGAGTGGTCTGATCACAGAGGCTGGGCGCAGCTTTGAACAATCCTCCACAGTGTTCGCTCACACCCCGGCCACCACATGCCTCTACGGTGAGGAGAAGGCGGCGGAGCTGATAGATTACGGTCAATTTTTGCCTATAAGCTGTGTCGTATTTCAAATAGACGGATCATAAATAACGTGGAGTGTGCAGGCTCTGTTTGGAAACACGCTGCGGCCACTGTCCAGTCGCTGAGCTGTTCCACAATGAGTCAGCTTCTCCTGCCTTCAGAGTGTTTCGTGACAGAGAAAGAGGACAGAGCGATCAGATGTGTGCCTCTGGCTCAATATCCGACCATCATGATGTCTGCCCACAGGCTTTGTTATCTTTAGGCCTGTCTGTTTGTTTGTTTGTCAGTCTCAAGCGCTTTTCAGAGTAAGGCCTAACGAAGCGAAGTCCCCAATTTCCCATATAAAAACCCTGGAACAATAAACAGAAATATGAAGTATAGGCTTGCAAATGCAGGAAGATGTTTTCAGAGGATTAAGAGACTGGAGACAGACGGCTTTGCCCAGTGACATGGCGAAACGGAGAGATTTGAACCTTCATGAACCAGGCTGAAGCACTGCTGCCCCAGCTGCTTTACATAAAAACACACCAGCAGCGTGAGAACCATCCTCACAGCACCATCATGAATTAAACTAACACTGCTGCTGACAAGACAAATCAACACTTTCATTTTGGGTTGCGACTAATTAATAATATTTCAATTATCAACAAATCTGCTGATTATTTTTTCTCAAAATTATTTGCTTACAGGGACGTAACTACAAATCAATTATCATCTCAATGAATCGTGAATTGATTGTTCACTAAATGAAGTGTCAGAAAATACTGACAAATGGAAGAACACAAGCTGAAGTCTTCAAACTGCTTGTTTTGTCAGAACACTAGTCCAGAACCCACAAATGTTCAACTTATGATCATAGAAATCTAAAAAAAAATGTAAATCTGTGAGGCCGAAACCAGAGATCTTTCTGCACTGAAGGATTAATGGAATATGAAAATTATGACAGAATAATTTTCTGACAATTGACTCGATTAATAAGAGTCATAAAATCTCAAAAAAATTGTAAAAAGTAATAATATCAGAAAGGTGATGTGTTAAAATGTTCGTTTTGCCGGATGTTTTGTCAGACAAACACTTCAAAACTTAACAGTATTTAATTTACAAGGAAAGCAACAAATCCTCACATCTGAGAATCTGGAACAGCAAATGTTTGGCATCTCTTATAACTACAAGGCATAATCAACTATCCAAATTGTTGTTCTTTATTGTTCTGGAAATTAACTCACTGAATAATCAACTTGGGCAGCAACCAACAATTATTTTACTCATCGAACACTCACAGTGAAAATGCCTGTTCCAGGGAGTAACGTAATGTCTTTGCTTTTGTTTGTTTGGTTTGACTAACAGTCGAGAACCTTTTATATTCAGTTTACTATCACACAGCACAGAAAAAGGAGCAAGTCCTTACAACTGAAGAGGAAACTGACACAGAGGAAAAGTGAGGAAAAGGGTGCTGAAAGGATGAATTGATTATAGATTCATTTTGTGTCAAATTGTGTCACTCTACGATCGGCTATTTGTTTCAGTAAGTCTGATCTTGCAGTAATCTGCACTGAGATGAGTCCATTAGTACTGAGCTTGTCTACTGAGCTGTGCTGTGACCTGTTTTCCCAGCCCAAAGCCCCTCTGTCTGTCTGTCCAGGTCTGACTGGGTCGCAGAATCCACACTGTGAAAAGCAGCGGTCCAGCACGCCTGTCAGCGGGGAGGAGGCTACCAGGTGGGACGGCCTGCAGAGAGCAGACAGGGGTGAGAGAGAAGTGCCGCTTCACAAACAAGGCTCGGCCTGACCCCCGCCGCTCCAGTCACCCCGAAGTCTATGGAGCAGCGGCACTGAGGAAAAGCCTCAAAAAACACAACCCACCGCATTCCACCAAAACAAACAAGCAGGGCCACCCAAATTTTTCAATTAGAGCCCAGAGAGGGGGGCAGGAAACGGATCAGTGTAGCCTTGCCCCCGCCATCCCCCAGCCAAGCAGTGCTGACTTTGGGGAAGAGAAAGCGATGCACAGAGCTCTGCAGGCTGACTCTCACTGAAAGGCTGACGACTTGCTGGCGTGGACGTCGGCACAAATGATGGAGGAGCTCAATGACAACCTACTCCGGTGACATGGCGCATGCCTGCAATCGACCTGTCAATCAGTCACTCTCATTTGCTCTCTTATATAATCATTCAGTTTAACAAGCACACATGGAGAGGTGCTAGAGTGACTGTTTCCCCTGAAAGTCCTATTTAAAGAAAGTATGTTAGAACAATATTCGTCAAAAGTACACAGTATGGATGTGACTTAATGAGGCTGAGCTCAGAGAAGAGTCTATATCAGGGAGGACACAAAGGACACAAACCACAGCTGAAACAGCGCTTTCTTGATTTCTGAGTAACATGGGCTAATACAAAAGAAGCGGAGCTCAGGTTATAACTGAATACTGCAACTGCATGTGGTTTTATAAAAAAGAACTTTTAGGACCAAACACCAGACTTGAAGCTGATTTCATCCTTATTTAAGCAGGAAGTCCTTTGAGATTAAAATCTCTTTTACGAGGGAGACCTGGCCAAGATAGCAGACCATTACAAAGATAGAAAAATTCTAAAATAAAATTTGTTAAGAACAGATAAGGACAGTCAAAAAAAAGATGAAAAAAAAAAAAGACAACAGATACATAAAACTAAATCCATTTTAGGAAATGGCACTCCGTTACATACTTTTTTTATCTGAACTCTCCCAGGGAGACAAGATCCTTCAGCTGTAGTGTGTTATTCCATGACCAGGATGCAGATGCAAGCTCTGAGCAAACTCTGGGCACCTGGCAGAGCAGCCATCCAGAGGAGCGAAAGCCATAACAGCTGTTGGTGAGTGATAGGAGATCACTACGATATGAAGGGCCTTTACCCAGTATGGCTTTGTAAATAAAAATATACTAATAGTCCTTAGGTCTAATGGAAACCAGGAAACAAAATCATAAAGTACACAGTCATGGATTGTGTACAGAACAATGAGTTGGATATAAAACCAAGAGAACTGTGATACACAGAATCGAGGCAGCGAGGAGGAGGAGGAGGAGGAGAGGAGGACGCAGCATTCATAAATGATGTTCTCATGGTCTAGAACACTGAAGAACGTAGCCTGTGCAAGTGTTTTCCCAAGTGCTAAGTTAAAGCAGGCCTAATTTCCAGTTGCTTCACAAGGTTTTCAATGCACTCTGAAAGACAGTCTGTCATCCACCCAAATACCCAAAGATGATGCTCTTTAAAGTGAGCCTCCTCCTCTGGTATGCATGAATGCAAGCCCTCGCTTCAGTTTATGCTACAATCTCATCTGCAGGTTTTAACGACACAATGGAAGGAAAAGTTAAATTAAGTGATTCAAGCAGAAATGCCAAACATGAATTGGTTCTAGCTTCTCAAAGATCTGTTGCTTATTTGCCATACATGACAGAAAACTGGATATCTTCAATATATGGACATTTTTCACAATTTTCTGACAAAAGGATCTATCAAGCAATCCAGAAAATAATCCACAGATCAATCAACGAAAATGATCATTAGTTGCAGCCTTATTGCATGTTTCAATAACAGAAGAGAAGCAACGACTCAACAGAAAACTGCTGGAAACCTTCCAGATGTGGCAATTAGCTGAAATCAGACTTAAAGGCAGCTTTAAACGCAAGAACTATAGTGATATTAATGTCCATCTATATCGATAAGACAAGATGGCTCCTGAAGAGTCAGCAAAACAAGGCAACAAAGTGATGGCAACTGAACAAATAGCTTGTAATCAATTTGCTTAATGAAATGACTGAAACTTAAATATCAACCAATGCTTCGTTATCAACAGGCAGTGAATATTGTTTAACAGTGCGTGTTTTGAAAACCTAACTTACAGTAGTCTAATATTTATTCGTCAGAGTGTTTTCCAGTCGGTGGAGGGATGCCTTCCTGAGTCATATGAGATCATTTGGTGGGATTATTTTTTGCTCATTCCCATCTGTGTACAGCACAGGAAATGTTTCCCAAGTATAAACAAGGTCCAATACATTTTCTTTGTTTTTATAAAGCCCTTCATCATTATTTCTGTCAAAGGAGCGTTAATTACTCTATTTTCATTGGAATGGATTGCACAGTGTTTATAGAGGCTGGGGGAAATATCATACCACCTGGCAATGAGTAACTAGTGCAGACTCTGTTTCAAGTTGTCTCAATCACACCTCTGTAGTTCCTTTGCTTGATGGGAGAGATGTATCCAGCGCTTGGTAGAGGATAGGAAGAGTGTGGGGGCTTTGCTTTGCTTTAGATGTGGAATAGTTGCAGGAGTACCTTCCTTTAAATTACAGTTAAAGGTCTGTAAGTAATCGGGACATAGCTTTTAACAAGACACATTGCTACTAAGTCGATTGTAATTTTTCAGTGCTATGAGCATCACAGACGAGTTTTATACTCTTTGTTATTAATACTACACTGACAGTATGAATGAAACCTGTGACTCGCTATATAGAGACAAGCAAACGACGGAGAAAAGGAGGAAAGACGGAGACGGATATACGCATGCTAATGTTATGAGGCTATTAACAGCAGAGACTACAGATGTAGACGAGTACCGCCTGATGTGGCATTAACGTACCGAAGACACTGACAGCCATCACCAAGTCTTGAAATATGTTCTTCTGCAAAAACCAGCGCACCTTCACCTTTAAAGTGACAGATGTTTTGAGGTTGAATTTCGTTCAGCTAGTCGTGTTTCCGTAACGACAGTGCAAGATGGCATTAGCTATATGGCAGCTGTTTCTATAATGACTAACCATCGTTCCTGCGTCGCACACAGCACACCAAACAACCCATCAGTGATTTAACAGAGAAGGATGCCAGCTTTGTTGACAAAATTGACATCTAACGTTAGCATAGGCTAACTAGCGCTCGCTAGCAAGCCCTTCGTTATGCCGGAAAGGGTGAGCAGAAGGTGTCATTTGTGTTCGTCGTAATCTTACAAACTGCTTACATTATCGCCTGTCCTGACGCCACTACCTTGACTCGACTATAAACATATGACAATAAATATATTAGAGAAATGGTAACTTACAGATTACAGCAGCAGGACTGCAGCGACCGTTTCCTGTATCCTGTAACTACTTCCGCTTTTGTTTCTTTCAGAATAAAATCAAATAAAATTAAATGAAAATAAATGAAAATTAAATAACCACAAGTGATTAGAGTTGCTGATTTGGTTTGTGGCTAATTGTAACTGATTAATTGCATGGTTGAAGTTCTGATATCGATGTAATTCGCCAATATGCTACATTGTCATCTTATTTCGACACATTGTACTCCTGAAAAATACTGACAGTATTACAGTAGTATCACTTCATAATTTTTGCATATTCGGCTTTGACTCATGAATTTCTATGGCCTCAAATAAAATCCAAGAAGAAGAAATTGTAACATATAGAAACTGCCTTTTTTCTGACATATTCTACCCTTTACTGTGTCCTGTGTACAGCCCAGCAGCAGTGTAACGTATTGAAATACATTTACTCAACTAAAGGTTTAGTAATATTATAGTAATATTTCCATTTTTATATTGCTTTACACTTCTACTGAACTACCTTTCTGTGGTAAATATTGTACTTTTTACTCCACTACATCTATGTGATGAGTTGGAGTTATTGCAGTTTAAGATTGTACATACAAAAAAATATGATCCTCTTTTAAGATATCATGTGTTGTTATAGATTAAACTGTCCAACACTTTATAAAGCAGTTAAAATAAGCATGACCTCAAACAGCTGTGTATATGTTAATGCATCAATAACAGTAATAATAATCCAACAGTATGATATATATTATAACAGGACACTGTATGATAATCCTTCTGCTCATATTTGTAATCTCAATTTTAAATGTTGGACTTTTATTTTTGACAGTGTGGTTTTACCTAGTGGTATTGGTAAAGATCTGAATACTTCCTCTATCACTGCAAGCTTGCAGACATCCTGCTGTATACAGCATTATTAACTACCTGAACAAACTAATCCATGATCTGACTGAATTTCTCCATTTAAAAAAAAAAAAAAAAAAAATGCCTTTGACATCATACTGTCCTTTTGATGGTTTGTTAGTTCTGCACCTCGGTCTTTAAGGTCCTTTTCAAGGAGCAATGTGATATATTTATGTGTTATAACAGCATCTAATGAGCAGTTTGATTTATGAATCATTTGTTTTTGCTAAAATGAATGTCAAAACCTAATACAGAAAACAACATTATTAGCTTGTATGCTCCTCTGAAGTGTTGGATGTCCTTAGTGTGAGAATTCTGAGGCCCAATGGGAGCTTTGCTTCTTTCCTCATCTCTCTTTTCACGGTGCATCACTGAGGTATTTCCACTTGTTCTGGGAAAGGCGCAGCATCATTAGAAATGCAACAGAGACCACCCAGGCACACACTAGAACACTGATACCATTACATTTATCTCACCAAATTGTGCAGGGCAGAAAGAATTTCTGTGATAAGGCAAGGCCCAATCCCGGGGGAAACCATATTGTCCAATTAGAGAGGGTAATCTGATAATTGAGGGATCAAACTGTGACTTGGGAGTTTGCACAGATGCTGATGCAACACAGGGGCTGTTTGTCTATATAACCACCAACTTGCAGCAATGATCCTGCAAGATTTTGATCTTAGTCTCAGTGGTACCAGCCTCTGCCACTGAACAAGAACATTAGTAGCATATCACACATACCAGCTAGTGAATCAACAAATGAACAAGTTTTTTTGGTGTGTTATATGTGTCATGTGTTGAGATATTAATGTTATGCACGGAAAAATATTCTAAAATTTACCACTCTCATATCTGCTTTTTAAATACATCTGTGGAGTCAGGAGATGATGAGATAGCTGAGCATAAGGATTTGCTCTGTCCAAAAGTTGCAGAATCCAAATATAAGCATCTGGAAAGCAATAATCAATACATTCACTTTTCATATATTTGCTGAATTTTAGTGAGATTGTAAAGTGTGAAAAAGACAAGTTGCACTTGGAGTGATGCTAGATGAGTTGCTGTGACTTGTTTAAAGTCTTTATGCTCAGCTAAGTTAACTGGCTGCTGCTTGAACTTCATACAGACAGATATGAGAATGGTATCGATCTTCTCATCTACGTCTTTTACTTTAAGCAGCTAGAGGCCTACCTGCTGCTGACAACATTCTCCTTTGGGAGAGGAACATGCCATACATATTGTGTTTTTAAATAGCACAGGCTTTCAGAGCAGGTGTCCCAGGTATGCTCCAGAGGGACAGTGTTGGTTCCTTGATCCTTGCTGTGACCCCCCAACCCTCTGTAATCCACATCCCGTAATGGCACATGCTGCGCTGGCACCATTGCTCATCCCTGAACCCTATTGTTCATTGTTTGTCTTCTCCAGTTTTTTCCCATGGGCCCCTGGCCAGTGAGAGGAAAAGGTCACTGTAAATATTGCACTGAAATCCTCCCTCCCTCCCATAGAGCTCCTGAAGATGGAACAGGCGACCAGTGGGTGAGCACTTCCTTCCTGCACAGGGCATTTCAACTGTATGACATCAAACAAGTATGAATCCCTCAATGTCAAAGATCATTGCAGTGAGATCACATGCTCAATGTTAGCATTACAATAACCTGGGCAGGTCTCAGCTCTTTGTGAAGGACTTCAGATAGCATTACATCTACATTTGTGGCTCCTTGTGTCATCAAAAAGCTGCAATTTATCAAGAAAACTGGAAGTAAAGTAAAAAAAAAAAATCTCTGTTTCCTCATTAGAAGAAACTAAAGCACACCTGCCCCATAGCTGCTCTTTAGTCGGTCTTTGTAACCGTTAAATGGGTGCTAATATATCATTAACTTGTTGGCACGAATCCAATCCAGACTGTGTTTTGCATCTCACAAAATACACAAAATATGGATTCCAAGGGAAATTAAGTGAGCAACCTCTGACCCATGTGTGGCTAATCGCTAGCCTGTAGCACTGCTGTTAATATAAGACAGGGAGATCTCAAATAAACCCTTGATATTTGGGTTTGTTTTGCTTCTGAGTGGCGCTCCATCTCCTGCTGCTCCCCTTTCCCGGAGCAGTCCAGTTCACTGGGCTCACATTTTGGGATCCGGAAATCCAGGCCTGTGCCAGGCTTAGCTTGGAAAAGCATCCAGATGAACACAATGGAGGAGGGAGAGTTAAGGGGAACAGAGAGCCTTTCAGTCTGAGTGCTGACACATTGCTTGACATAGTGGCTGGATAACACGACCATTAAATGGATGAAGAGATAAAGGGGAAAGAACAGGACTGATTTTACAAGAAGGTGGCCAAAAATAATCATACATACATACACCTCAGATGATCTCCCCCAAGACCCTTGAGGGTTAGGTCACCAAAATTACAGTGACCTATTTTCTAACTTGCCTCTTGATGTATGTTGCCATGCAGATGCTGTAACATAAAAAAAAAATATGGTTAAATAAAAACAAGAGTCTACAGCTACGATAGCAGCTCTGTGAGACTGTACTTAGGCACAGGGGTGGAAAGAGCTAAATGCTAATGTCAGCATGTTAACATACAATAACAATGCTAACATACTGATGATTAGCAGGTAATGCTTACCATGTTCGCTGTCTTAGTTTAGAGAGTTAGCGTACTAACATTTGGTAATTTGCTCTAAAAAAACATTCCCAACTGCTGAGGCCAATGAGAATGTCATCAGCTTTGCAGGTATTTGGTACTAAACAATAGCAATGGACAAACTCAAACTGTGACCTGATTGTGGTGCAAGAGGAAAAGTCAGGGGATCGGCAAAGTCATAGATATTGAGATGCATACATAGTATAGACCAAAGTGGTGAACCAACCATCAGCCCAACATTGCCATTCATAGAGCTGTGCCACCAGTGTGGTTCAAAATTAAACCCCAACAAGTCTTCCCAGAAACAATGTCCTTGTTACTGGATAATCCACAGAACATACTGTCAGCAGCTTTCACAGGAAGCAATTCTTCAGAAAGTAGTTCCAATGAAAACTATTTATAGCGTGGTCTGTGGACCAGGACTGCAGCAAGGACCAATGAGGACACAAGCTAGATGTCAATGGTATTATCTTTGGGACTTTGGGAGCTTTAACAACCTCAGAGGACGTTGCATATCCAGTATTTGTGAACTTTTGCCTCATCTTTAAAGCTGTTCCAGTGTTTTCACATTTTCACACGTCAATTTCAGTTAACTTACTGTCATGTGAAAGGAGTCAGTTGTGGTAGCAAACCCATGGAGACTAATCAACCATCCCTCTTAACTCTGCAGCGCGTTTTAGTGTCTTTCAGCGCATTGTTTTGGTTTTAGGGGCTGAAACTTTACTGTTCTGGTTCACCCACACTGCTCTCATCAGCCCCATTTTCAGCCACAGGAGGCATCTGTTTTCAGCAAAAAAAACCTCCAGAAAAACTGTATATACTGTACTGCCTGCCCACCACGATGCCATTTAGCTGCTGAAGAGCCAGATATTTCCCTCAGACATTGATGGAGATTGACTTTATCAAGTGAACACAAACACAACTTCAAATGAATGCTAATGCTTCTTCTACACCACCTGTTGTACTGTTGTAAAAATAAGGAGATTGTGTTATTCCTGACATTGTGCATACCTGAGTGATCTGAAACGGCCATCGTGTGTAGAGAATAAATTTAGAGAAATTTAATTCAGCAGTTTAAGAAATATGAAAAATGTGGTGAACATATATTACTGAAGTTATTGTTGATGTTTTTGATGACTAGTCAAAAATGTCATTGGATGGGTGGGTGGGGTTGCAGTTGGGGAAATTTGGACTCAGTGTTATGACCTCCCTTGTTTTAAAATTGTTGCTATGGCCCTGCTGTGGACGATCCACCCAGTGACAGGGACATTCTTTCTGAGAAGACAAACCTTCAATGTTTTGACCATCCACCAAATTATACAAAAACTATTCAAATGGCCACCTACCACAAGAAGAAATTGAGTGCTTTTCTTTGTGTAATTTGTGTGAAGTTATCCTTTTAGTATTCAGACACAGGGAAGATTGGAAAATTCCCACAGTTAGGTGTAAGAATCTGAAGAAAAAGAGTGGGTGTGAGAGGGTATAAAGGGGCATTTTCCCAAATATGTTTGGACTTTTACCACCCAGGTTACCATAACATGTTCCTTGCCTTCTCATAACACCACTCCTTCGGCCCCCCAGGCCAGACAACAGGCTCCTGTGTCTCAGGAGGCACAGACGGGATTGGCCCTGAGACCTGTGGAGAAACTCTCTCTGGGAAAAAGTAAAATGACTAGAAAGCAAAAGAAGAAATGAAATAAAAAATCCACAAGGGTGTTAAAGATGTAAGCCAGAATGACTTCCTCTGACACTCACTGTCTTCCAAAAAGTTGCTGTGTAACACCGCCTCATGTTTTACTCTTACATGTTCATCGCCCCTTGAATGAGTAACAAGAATTTGAGAGGAAACAGCTTTCATCCACAGGGGCCAGCTGAAGCCATCGATGCATGCTGCAGTGTGTGCTCTGTCTTTGATGAGATGTGACAGGTCGGAGTGTGTTCAGAGCTGTTTGTGTTTATAAGCAGGTGGACTTGGTTACAGCGGGGGTTATTTGTGCGCTGCATGGGCCTGTGCCAATCGCAATCAAGAGGAGAACATAATAAAATCATACACGTATGTTATACGTTCAGGCTCTGCTTTCTGTTGTCAGTGGTCAGATGTTTAGATTTTTTTTTTATTATTGGGCTTATGCTGTCATATTTTCATTAGTAAGACTACATCCTTTCTTGAGACATTGCCACTGTTGCTGCATCACTAAATTGAATTTAAAATCATAGATTATTCTATCAGAATGCATTTTTGTTTTTTGAAAAGATGAGTGGCTTTTTAAGTCCATGCGAACCAGCAGATGTCCTGTTAGTTTTAGGCACCTGACTGTGTCTTTCTTGTCTTTGTTAAATGCTTCCATACTTTTTTTTTGTTGTTGTTATTTTTATCTTTTTATTGTGTTTTGCATTAAGACTTATCTGAAAGAAAATAAGCATATTTCCCTGATGAGAAAATCCATTTTACATTTTGACATATTTTTACTATACAGTAAAACAAAAATTAAGCTTAAGTTTTCAAATATTACATTTTACATGTACATTTTCAAGTTAAATGGAAATTAAATGCTGACAGGAGAGAGGAATGCATGATGGATTTTAAGAAAATGTTATACTTGAAACTTGAAGTAAACCATATAGTAGAGTATAATTGGAAAATAGGAGACCTATTTAAAAATTAGGGGATTAAAGGAGACATCAAGCATTAAAAACACCACATGACACAAAGTGAAAATAACATTTTATCTTATTTTCCACTGTGTGAAAGGAAGAGAGGGTCTTAACTTGAGTGAGCCCTCTAATGCTACACATGGGTTTTCTATCCCATGGATCAGCTCGTAAGGATTTAACACACTCAGGAGGAACTCAATTGCCCTCAGTGAATATTAACTGGACTTAATGTGCAGCATATTGGCTCACAAATGATTTAATATGTCTTCATTTCCTTTGTTAAATCAATGACAGTGAGGATTCAGGCCTTGGCTGGCAGCCTTGCAGCGTCCTCAGGATTTTCCCTCTTTCCGTGCAAGTACTAGCAGGAAAAGAACAATTATGGCTACAGCCCAGAAGGGGGCGCCCAAGAATGTCATTTCTCAACTTGGCCTTGTTTTCTGAGGCGGAGAGCAGCAGATGTACAGTGGATGAGAGATGAAAAGACAAACACAGAAAGGTTTGTTCAAAAGGTTAAAGATGATGGAAATTTAAATGATGGACCAGAGTTAACTTAGAAGAACTCTATCCTGTATTTCCATTTACTGCAGAAATAATCTGCACAAAGTGTTGATTCCTCAGTTTGGCATGACACTGGCATTGCTTTTATTGATACCTTACACTGACAAATATCAGCGCTTTTCCGCAAATGTTTTTTTTTTTTTTTTTTTTGCTTAGAAGCAATCAACCGTAAAATGATCTAAATTGATGTAAATAAGGAACTCTTTCATGAAACAAAAGCAAAACAAGATTGCAAACCAAACACACGCTGCCAGCCGGCTTTAAATATTTAGGTATATTTAAAGTACTGAGCCATGACGGCCAGCCCTAACAATAATGACAATAATAATAATAATAATAATAACTAAAACCATTTTATTTCAAGTGAGAAGCACACAGTAATTTCCTCTGAAAGGGAAAATGCAATTCAATAACAAGATATAGGTCATAGGACGAATAGCATCAAAGCCAAAGGAAAACAAATAATTCAAACAAATGAAAGCAACAGAGTGAGATCTTTAGGCACAAAGGTCAAATAATTTTACAAAACCAACAACAATCACACCTCTCTGACACATTCTCTGACAAAAATTAATACAGTTTGTTCCATGTGATATAATGAAAAAGATGAATAACAGTAGGCAGGTGTCTATGTTTTGGCGTCAGAATCCATGCACTTTTAAAAATGATGACTATAAAGAGCCGAATGTCTGCACAGGACGTCTGTGCATGCAGGGACAGAATCAAAGAAAGTCAGTACGCTGCAGGTGAGACGAACCAATACGCGCCTTTACATTGGGGGCACGAATATATACGGTTTGGAGTGTGTGTGTATGTGTACACAAAAACTGTCTGTGTATACATTACAGTGTGTGTGTGTGGGTGGGGAGTTGAAGCAGAGAGGCTGTTTGTAGTGAAAACAGTGAGAAAGAAGACACAGAGAGGAAGCTAAACACAGGCTGCGCTTTGAAGTACAGAGCAGGGTAATGCTATTGTGAACAGGTTAAATAACCAACACAAACACCAGTTATGTGTTAGCCTGGGACATATCTGAACATCTGTACATCTGATAGCATGTGATGCAGTGGATGGTGTATTATTGCATAAATAGTGCAGATTAGAGGTAGTATGTTGTACGTGAATGTGGAGGCTATAAATTGCACTATTAATGGGTTGTAGGCGGTGAGAGATTTCACGTGTTAAGTGGATGAGATAGTGTGGCATACAGGAAGGGAAATAGCATGTGTTGTTCAGTGGGGGGTGCTGGAGGGGATGTAAGGAGAACTATAGGACTGTGTATGTTGGAGAGGTGCAGAGTGCGCAGCGGTGCAAATTGAGGTCAGTTTCAGCCAAGTAGCCTTTTAGCTTTGATCCCTCAGCTGAGCTGGATGAAAGACATCCTGCTTCCCTCGCCAAGGAGGGAGGAAGGGGAGGCGAGCAGGGGGGAGGACCTCAGTTTTCTACCTGACACGTGGCTTGATGCAGCACAAACTGTTTCCTCTATTACATGGATTATCTCTTATTTTCATCTGTCTCGCCTCTCCTCTCCCAAACTCTGGTCGCGTTCTCACCCACGCCTTTCTGTAGAAATCACCCCCGCTTTTTTCCTGCTAATATAAATCCTGATGGGCTTTATCAATGCTTTGTCTCTCTATCTGTTCTTCCGCACTCCCTCTCTTCTGTTGTTTTCCTCTATAGTGCATTCAAAATCTGAACTTTGATCCTCCCACGACCTGTCAGAGAGCGGCCCCGAAGCCTGGAGCAATCCACAGCGTGCGTGCGTGCGTGCGTGCGTGCGTGCGTGTGTGTGTGTGTGTGTGTGGCCCTCTGCTGCAAAAGCATCCCAGTTCACGTTGACGACCGTGTGCATCATCAAAAAATAATGACTTCATGTAATTATGGTGTATGGTGTTTTATGTGTTCTAGTGAGGATGCTGCTGCTTCCAGTCAGCCATTGTAACCATGTTAGTGGGAAATCTGGTTGATTAATGGATCATTTTGCCTTATTAAAAATTGTCTCATATGTGTGAAGTTCTGAGCATTGTTTCTATTAGTTAAGATAACATAATACACGGCAGATCTGGGAACAGAGACACCACTACAACATAAAACAACAAAACAAAAGACAAACATCGAGGTTAGCAAAACTTATTTGGGAGAACAAAATGGAAATCAGTACACACACTGTTTGTTTTCAACATTAGCAGAGAAAACACACTTTTTTATTGATAAAAGACCCCCAAAAGGCACTTTTAATAAAGACCCCCTTCAATGAAAATCAAGCTATTAACCTTGTTACGATGTCCATCTGCTGTTTTTTGTATGCTTCAAGATATACCATGAGCAGAATAAGCAGTAAATTCCAGCCTCAGCATTACCACACTACAACTGCAGTGGCAACGACAGTCTCACGACGACAGATTAAGACAATCAGAGTTTCATACATAACAGACCTGAGGAGGGGTATCAGAGGTTTCGCTGTTTTCAAAATGATGGCAGAGATGTTCTGTTCAAAAGAAGATATGGTGCAGTAGGTTTTGTCCAGAGCACAGTTTTGAAAATTGCCGTGAGTACGAGCGTACGTGGTGAGTTTATCTTCTTGTCTTTTATCCGTTAACTGTGTTGATCCGTTGGCTGACTGTCTTTGTGCTTCTTGCTCTCTTGATGTCTTGATGTCTGTGGAAAGTCATGTTTGCAGTCAGTATTAGTCTACTCATCAAAACACACTGTGCTCATTTTTTTTAGTTTTAACAAAAAGTGCTGAAAGCAGTCCTTCCTCTTACACATTTGCAAAGCATTCTTTTCCATTCATGTTTGCCATCTTGCACTCCTCTCCTTCATTGTCTTTGTTGGCACATCGCTATGCTCGTTAGCTCATTACTGCCCACAACTGTTGGTCAGGAAGATGACGTGAAAGAAACCGCTGGATGTGAATTGCACCTCTTGCGTGCTTGCTTGCACAACACAACCCACACATAAAAACATTGTTCCCAGCTACTAGTGGTCAAAAACTCCACAGGGTACCTTTTTACTTGTTGAATAAAGAGTTACCATGATGAATATGAAAACAATAGATGTGAAAATTAGAACCAGGTTGAAATAAACTGTCCATATCTCATGTTATCTTTTCACTTGTCGTCATTTCTCATTTTGCTTTCTGTCTTTGCTCTCACCTTTCTGCTCTGAGCTGAAACACTTCGAAGTGTTTCTTTACACTGGAAAGAGCAGACACACATGGAACATAAAAGACAGGATGGAACTATAAGTTCAAATACAAAAGCACTCAAGAACAAAGAGGATTAATAGAGGGCCACTTTCCTGTGTTTGACGCTGGACCAGCAGACTATAAATGTCCTGTATGCTCTTCATGCATTTATTCTTGTCAGATTAGAGTTTGTACATGTGGGAACAATGAAAACACTCATCTGCAGAGAGCATTCATTTATCACCAACAGAATAAAGATGTACAGTAACACTTCAGGACAGTATGGGAAGTGTGCGTGCTAGCGTGAAGGGCTATTAGAGAAGTGGGAGGATGCAAATGACGTCTGTGAAATAAAATGGCGCTCCAAACAAATCTAGAGAGATAATCTGCCTTGATGTGACATTATGGGAATAAGTGAGCTCCCATCCATTCAGCCCGAACCCTCTCACACTCTGTGTGTGTGTTTATGTGTGTGTGTGTGTGTGTGTGTGTGTGTGTGTGTGTGTGTGTGTGTGTGTGTGTGTGTGTGTGTGTGCATGTGCGCGCACATCTGCCCAACAGTAATAAGTGTGTCCGTAACAGAGCTTTTGAGAAGAGGCTGCCCTCCTTAAATGACCCTGTAAATACCTTTAAGAGATGTTAGACTACTTGCTTATACAACAATAAAAATGTGAAAAGTAATGATGACTCACATACAGTTTGGACACATGCACACAAGGAATGCCATTTTGAAATAGACTCCTTCACAATGCATGATTAACGCTAGCATAAACAATGCAATTATCACAAACGAAAGCAAATAAGACTTATAATTCTGAGCTGTTTACCAGCTTGATAATTTGGAGCTCAGCCTTGATTGACAGCCAGGTTGATGCCACACACCCAAACGCTATTATGTCCTGAGGAGAAGCACAACATCAACTGTCGAATGACCCTCTTTTCTTTCAGCGTCTTTCTTCTTCGAACGGGGATGGAATCACCGGCTAAATTGCATAATGAGACAAGTCCAAACAGCTGGGGATCTCTGTGGCTCTCTAAACTAATCTTCTCTGACAACTTCTGCACAGCCAGGAAAACACCTTATTCAATGGACTGATAAACAGGTTCTTCTATGATGGATTAATGCTCAGCTAAGTGTGAAGTTAAAAGCAAATAGGTTGTTATTCACAGGTATTTGTCATTTTGTGCATACAAGTCTGCAGTTATCTTTTGGTGTTTGTTGTAAGGAGAATTAAGGTCCTTTATTGATGTAAAAGAGGAAAAATATCAATGCAAATAATATTTCATTGCACTTTTAAGTCATTCAACCTTTATTCATGACTACATGAATGTTTTCCATAAACTGTGCTGCCAAATCAAAGTACTCATTATGCAGAATTGTTATTCTACAGTATCTGGGAACTGAAATGTTCAACAAACTACTGTCACATTTTATTAGAGGATCATGCTCTTTATATGTAAAGATTAAAATTTACAAAGTGACAGATGACTCTAAGTAGTTACTCTTGAGAAAGCTGTCCATGTTTTTAGCACTCTTTCATTTAGTCTCATATTAAACATATCTGGCTTTTTTCACAGGAAATATTTTGACATGTCTTGGTAAGAAGAGCACAGGTGAGGTGTAAATAACAAAACTAATGATGGCCGACTTCCATTTCCTGCAGGCAAAGAGGCCTTTTTCCAGCTTGCTGAATGCAATCATAGCTCCTGAACAAAAACTGTATGGAGGCATCATGTTTTCAGCTAACAAAGCCACTGAACGACTCATGAACAGCCATGAACAGTCAGGCACATACAGTTGGAGATTTAAAATGCTTTGCACTCTGAGCTGATTTCAGCTGTTTTCACAGTCCTTTACCAGTTCATGCTGTGATCTTATGTTCACATTGTTATGTATCTGGACATGTTTTGTTTTCAGGGAAATTTGGATTAGGAGCTGATATTTTCTTGAGTTACGATTGAGTTATTTCTAAAATGTTGAATACAGAAATTTATACTCCAGTAAAAGTAACTGTGCAGAAATGTACACATTATATGTACATGTGAGATAAAAGTAAAAAGTGAAATGTACTCTGAGTAAACGTTCTCTTAATCATGGTCTGTGTGGGAATATCTGGTGTTATACAATGCTACTGTTACATTAAAGAACACCTTTAGGCTACAGCTGCATTAAATGTCAATCCAGCAACACTAGTGGAACAAACCCTGACAGCATGTCCAAACCCAACAATTAATTCCAGAAATCCATTCGTATAGACGGATTCTTCAGCCTGTGTGTACACCTGATAATCAATGAGAAATGTCAAACAGCCTCAACAGAACTAAACAGAACAGTGTCACAACTCCCCTAACCCTAACCTAACCCCTAACCCAATGGACACTGTGGCAGGTGCAACAAGCAATGTTAGTGAAATACTATAACTGCCACTTTGACAGCAGAATAAAACAACACCACAGCAGACAACGCAGAGCTGCAGCAGCAAACAGTTTTCACACTTCATGCATACACACACAGTGTTACATTGCTAGGCAGCAGTGGTCACTGACATGTCTGTGGGTGTTGTACACACCTGTCTGGATGTCATTATGTGAGCCTTGTGAGCTCCTCGGCTTCTTCAGCTAACACACTTGTTGCGTCTCCGTTGTGGACTCTATGGCTGCTTTATCAAAAACATTGTCAGTTCAGACAAACTTTCCTTAAACTGGCCGTCATCCTTCTTCCTCCTCTCCTCTCAAATCCACTTTGAAAACTCTTCATATTGGCAACAACTGTCTGTCTCTGATTGTAGCTCATATTGCTTTGCCATTTGATTTGGCACAAATGCAGCATGCAAAGGTCAGAGGTTAGGGTGGAATAACAGATAAAATGTGAGATGTGGGTGAAAATAAATATTGGTATAAAGATATTTAATTTGATATACCCACATTTACATATAGACAGATTGATTTGTATCTGTTAACTACAAATGATGATTTCTTTGAAAGACAAGAAAGAAAAAATGTTTCATGAATTCAAATATGTGTGCATGCTGGCTCCCTGTCACAGTCATGCTTACTGGAGCAGTTGAATACAACAGAGCCAGCCTTAATGTTATGTTTATATCAGAAGACCAAATGCATATATATCCATATATATATCATTTTGATTCTGTAGCATGCTGCATTTCGTCTCATTCAGTTTTTTGCTGTTTGTCTCTGTTTTACTGTAAACTTGGTCACTATGTTTAGAAAAATGCTATAGAAATCTGTATTATTATGATGATAATTATCATAGCTGTTAAATGAGTCCAGTGGAGTAAGGTAAAACACAGATACTTGCAGATTGTAGAAGTACATTCCTTCTGTAAATGTTCAAATGACTTGCAGTCTCCTCTCCACTGATGACCACCAATATTAACAGCGCCGACCAGGACCCCTCAGGACTCATGTAAGTGTCCATAAGATAGGACAGGAAAGGTCGGAAACTCCAAAATGAATCTCCTACTCCATATTTAATTATCTGCAGCTCCCACACATCCTACCCCCAAGCCCCTGGTGTGCAGCAGGAAATGGAATGTGAGGCATTTGCATTGGTTAATACATTTCATAATCACAACAGTCAGAGTATCATTGTAGATTAACGATTTCCTCAATGCACATCCATCATGGGTCTATAGCCTGTTGACAATGCTCCTGCTCTTTACACACACACACACACACACACACACACACACACACACACACACACACACACACACACACACACACACACACCATTAACATATAGACACTAGCACAGAGAATTCCTTAGAATCATGTACAGTAGGTGTGAGTGTTTCGTTCGTGCACAAGCACGCACATGCGCGCACACAGTAACACGCAGAGCTGTGCTGTGATCTTTCAACACCCAAAGGTTGCCCATCGCGTGTGACTCCGCCGCAGAAGGCGAGTGCACAGGGAGGTTTCTTGGATGTTTAATATGTCATCCAACCTGTTTCAGCTCATAATGAGGTGACAGTTGGATTGTTATCAGGGAGCCAAACAAAGGCAGGATTGAGACAGGCTGACACCACAGTGGGCTGCTCATTGACCTGGGATCAGCCTGGCTTTACGGGCTCAAAATATATAATACAAACTGTCTGCAAAATATGAGTATGACAGAGTTTTATTTCAGTGAGCCAGAAAAAAACAAACAGCCATACAATACAGTAAATATCTGAATGCCTAGTATGACTATTTTCTCATATTCAAGGTTATCATATTATGATAACCTTGACTCCTGAACTTGTGTGGGTATTAAATAGTTCATAGTAGTGTCATGTGACAATGTGTCCTTAAGTTCTGTCAGGTCTTTTCCACTATTTGCTGCAGGCTAATTGTTTTCATATTTATCTAAAACGCCTGACACTAAAGCTTTGACATACTTTGAGCATTCCTATGACAAACAAACCACCTGCACAGGTTCACATGTAAACACCTGCGTGCTGCTGTGTCGAGTCCATGGTGAGTGGAGGTTGTTTGTTTTTATGTGAGTATGGAAGAAGTTTGTTCCAACCTGTTGGTCCGACTGTTTATGTTTTTAGAGTTTGTCTGAATGACAGCAACCAAACATTGTGATTTCTGCATCATTTCAATTTGATTTAACTTAAATTAACTTCTATGTAAATTCAATAAATAAATAATAATAAACAAATTTAATTTAAGTTGACAGATTTTATTGAGAATTTATTTTCACAGGGAATTTACCAGATGATGGTTGAAAGTATAGAGGCTATGCTTTAATATCCATTGTGTTGTTTGTTTACCAGTTGCCATTACTCATGGCTAATGACTTTTCCATTGTCTTCTGAAAATGAACTTGTGGTTGCATTGAGTTGTGGCCAATTGCCTTTAAGGGCTTGAGTATAATCTATGAAACAATGCAAGCACAGATACTCCCAACAACCCTCGCATGAGTCATGTCAAACATGAGTGGCAGTCTTGACACTGGAAACAGGGATGCTGTAGCATGGAATAACAGGATGAGCTCCCCCACATACAATCACTGCAACAGAATCATCCATACAATGATGAATTCATTTTTCTGGGCATCTCAAACACTCAAACACGATTTTGTATTGTCACAAATTGAGCCATTACGTCTAATAAACATGGAAAAGTTTGTAGAAGCTGGATCAGTGAATTATTTTTCTGCTGTTTATCTGTGCAGGGAGCCAGCAGGAAAGCAGCCAGCTCAGCCAGAGAGGGACACTGATGCTCGTGCATTATGGGCTAAAGAGGCCTGAAAAAGCTCTCTGGCATATACGGCCCATGAGTCACTTTCATTGGAATGACTGAGGCACAATCTTGGAAGCCTGGATCCAGTTCGCGAACCATATAAACGGTTTAGGTTTACTTTTGCTCACAACAACCATGCCTGACCAGCAAAAGCTCTGATTTTTCTCTACACTGACCTCATTAGGACGTTATAACCTCCACAGGCACATAAGAATGCACAGTGAGTACGTTCATTAAGTCATGTGTTTGCATCTACACCAGAAAAAATTGTGTTTGCCCACTTTCATACCATATAATGAGGCTCTGAGAATGGATTCGTATTGTTTAAAGTCTTTGTCTTACTTGGTGTCTGAAAAAGATCGATGACAGATTGAAATGTTGCAGAAATGAGTTGGTACAGTATAGAAGCATGA
Source organism: Chaetodon trifascialis (assembly GCF_039877785.1). Taxonomy (NCBI): domain Eukaryota; kingdom Metazoa; phylum Chordata; class Actinopteri; order Chaetodontiformes; family Chaetodontidae; genus Chaetodon; species Chaetodon trifascialis. The sequence continues at coordinate 24,751,948 of NC_092059.1, read as the reverse complement.
AGCAGTGAGCTGATTCTACTGTTTGCCTTTAGTAATTTCGTTGGGCATTAAATTGTAATGATAAATATTGAACTGACGTATAGATGACATTTAAAGCCAGTCCTCGAGGACTCCCACAGCATTTTAAATCAGTTAAAACACCAGTGTTCTGTGTTGACAGCAGCAGCAGCAGCAGCAGCAGCAGCAGTGTGGGACTACAGGCCGCAGTTAGTGTTTCACCGGAGAGGCTGTGTGGTCCTCCAGTCTCCTGCTATTAGTTTGTTTACAGAAGTTAAAGCTGTGAGCTGCTGAGTGCCCGGGGCCAGCATTCCAATACAGTGGCTCATACAAGCATGCACAGGCACACTCTGCAACGCTGTTGTCTCAATACAATGTATGCAAACCCGCAGCACCAAGCAGCACGCCCTAACTCCCATTAGAAGCTCTTCTTTTTCAGTTTCTCTTCTGAAAGAATCCATCCCTCTTCTTCAGGCACACAGTTCCTCTTTCGCTGTTTTTCTTGCTATTTATCCATATTTCAGAAGTCCTTTGTTCCTCACTTTGAATATAATCCACTCAATCATCAAACACGTAACGGCCCCTTAACAAGCATGGATGGCAAGTGCTGGTCTGGTCTATGTGATGGTCTGAAAGGCAGGTAATAGCTGTTGAAATGAGCCGTTACACATGTATTTGAATGTACAGGTGAGATGTCTCGCATTGATAAGATACGGCTGACATTAATAGTGGGCTTGTGTGCATCATATACAAATCATCCATTTACTGCGACGACCTGTCATGTAAAAGTTCACTTTGGAAGAGAAGAGTTAATGAAACTAGCAGTTGATTGATGTGATGACACATGGCTGTAATTAGTTACGGGCCTTACAGCTACTTAAACCTATTTCAGTCTTGTGGGAACACACAAATATGCAGACATAACTCCTAAATGAGATATACTCTTACTTGAAGAGTCTGTCTATCCATCTATAGCACGCACTCTTATGTACCTGCACGTCAGGTGAAAAGAAAGGAATGTCAGTAGCTTTTAAATGCACAACCGTCGGAACACAGCAAAAATGAAACTGTACTGCTGTTATTAGCCGGGGTCAAAGGTTATATGAATAATGTTGGTGTATTGAAAAGGCTGTATCAACTGCCTCTGGACTAAAATGGGTGTCTTTTCACAAGTTGATAAGAATGCCATTTTCAACTCTCGGTCTTTGTGTGACGAGCTCAGAAGGTAAACTTCTGAGCTACTTATCAGTACAGGTGTTACACATGTTGACTGGAAACCTCGATTTTGAATGGTTACACACCTGAGTTGGTAATGGACTCGCTTTATCTCATTTAAACAGTTTTGATTGTTGATAGGCAGGTATGCTCACACCCAGAAACAAGAACATTGATCCATAGCTTATCTGCCATTGTTCTCTTAAACTAAAGTCACATATAAACTATTTTCTGCATACTCTCACAAACATTGGTGAAAGCTTGAGTAATCTCAAACCAAATCCTTGCCAAACTACATGTACAGTTTCAGGTATTGTGCAGTTCAACTCTTTATGGAACTTGATACTTTGTCAGTACTTCATGGCAGCAAACAGGAAAGTGATCTTTGAAGTGAACTTCTCTTCTGAACCATTTCACCTACATCGCTCCACTCCTGAGAGCTGCTGGCCACATTGCATCAATATTTCACTCTCCATTCGGCAACCATAAAGCTGTCGTCTAATTTAGGTTAATGTGAATGCTTAGTCATTCACACAAAGCAGAAAATTTGACAGTATGCAGACACACCCTGTGCTAATGGCTCCAAATGCTGTTGGCCACAGGTATAGCCGAAATCTCCGCTACTTGGCAAAGATCCAGGCCCTTGAACAGAGAGTATAGCCTCAGTTTACAGTCAGAGCACTTCTTTAGTCTGCAGTCACGCAATCCAGAAAAATACGAATAATCTCCTTCAGTGGTCCACCCTGAGTTTCAGATGGCTTTCAGTTTGTCTTCGCTTTTGTAAAGTTACAAAAACAAAATACCAATAGAGTTAATTGGCAAAAATAAACATTCTGAAGATGCTATAATGATCCCATGTTGACAGATGATGAAATACAACTTTGGAAGAATAAATTACAGTTTGGCATTTTATTAGAGTATAATGTCATTATTGTAATCAGTCTGCAAAATTGTATCTTTAACATTATGTCAGAAAAGTACAGTCAAAGGTATTTTATGAAGGTATAATTATTAAGAATACATTTTATATATTTAGAAGTAAACTGAGTTGTGAAAGTTTGCTGAGGGGTGTGATATTAAGTTGTATTACACACTGTACTTAAGGCCTTTGCATATTGTTGATTCTAAAGCAGTCTGTTCAAGGTGTGCTTTTGTTATATTGTATAACTATCTAATATGTATAACTATCTAATACATATTTCTATATATGCTGTATGTCCACACTTTTAAAAACATTAGGTATGCAGTATGTTTCAGGTGTTTTTACTTTTGTTCTGAAAACAATCTGGTGGGTGGGAAAAGGTTTTGGTTATGTGTGTCTTAGTTAAGTTATTGTTCAAATGTTGCCTTCAAAAGCTTTACTTCATTGAATTTGTAGACACCACAGCATCTCAGGACTTTGTAGTAGTGGTGTATAGTATAGTATTACAATGCTTTTATGCATGGAAAATGTGAGTTTTTCAATTTTGACATGCAACTGTGTGGCACTAGTCATAAAGCTCTGATTTGAACATGTTTGCCCACATACAGTCCTGTTCTGGGTGAAAAGGGAATTTCTGAATTTATGAAAAGTTAACCACTCTGCCCACCCCATTTACATAACTGTCTATTGTGTTTGCACCAACAGCTGGATTGGTTTGCATACCCTGGTGCTTACTGACACTTACATTGTATACACATCGCCGTTTAGCTGGGGATAACCTACACAGTAACTGCTGTGCTTTTTTCATAAGGTCCACCACCTAACCCTAAGACCACATGACTGTTATAAGATATTTCTGCTGAAGCCATGTCTGGTTTACACCATGTTGCCACACACAGTCTGGAAGTGCAGTTAAGGACACAGAGCAACCTATACAATTCATGTAATGAGCATGAGCTTAACATTGGTCAGCTAATACTATCATGCATAACATTTGGGTGCATTAGTGCTGGAGAGCAAGAAATAAGTAATGCATTTCTAACCAATAATAATAATAAAAAAAAACTGAAGCTTTAGCAATGGTAAGTGATTTCAAAAATACATTTTTTGAACAACATTCAAGATTGAAGCTTTCATAAAAATACTTAATCGCTGCAACTAGGAACGAGGATCACACAAAAATTACTTGCAAATTGATGCAGAATCCAAACGTGAAAACTTAAAGCTGACACCAAAAAACAAAAAGAGCTGCAACTTTCACTGAGTGCAACCTTTAATGTCACCCCTTCATATGTAGGACACACAACTTTCCACTTAGCCACTGGAAGTGCCTTCAGATGTATTGAGACAGCGGCTGATGAATTCCATGTCTTGAGGATACCAGAGACTTCAGGAAGTTACTGCTCCTACATACAGCGTATAGTCTGGAACACAACCCGGTCATCTGACCACCTCAGCTTCCTCCAAATGCAGACTTTTATGCCTTGGGAGTGCTAAAGGGGTACCCAGTGTCTTAAAAAGCGACAGTAAGAGGTCCTGACCAAGAATTTGTTGGAATATTAACATATATTATTAATAACATATTTCGTGGATGGATTCAGTTACCCTCAGAGGATAAAGCCGGGCTGTTGTTTCCACCTGCCTCCAGTCCTCTTGCTTCGCTAAGGTAACAGGCTGCTGGCCGTAGTCACATATTTACCAGGCGGATAGGAAAGTGCTGTCAATCTTCTCATGTAACTCTTGGCAAGAGAGTGAGTAAGTGTATTTTCCAAAATGTCAAACCATTCTTTTAAAGTTGATAGAATGGTTATTGAGAGAATATGACCCAGTTAATACATCAAGTTTAGCTAACTGTCATGCTGTTTATTGGCACAAGCCAGATAATCAAACTTTGAAGCTGACGTTACTCAAGACTGTTTTAGTTGGTTTACATATTTGGTCACTGCTGGTGATGAGGTGTGACATTCAAGGACACTGGTAAAATTAACGCCTGGATTGTGTCTTCTGTGTGGTTTCTGGTTGCCATAGTCAAACCTTAGAGTGGCAAGTTAAAAAAAACTTCAAGCACAATCATGGTTGATGTTTTATCTACACTCCTGAACTCTTGACTTTGTAACTAGAAATGAACCAGAATTATGTCAGTGCAGTTTCTAATACCTGTGAATCAACCGGGAGACTTCTTGCCCATATATGGCTTGAAAGTGCCTCAGTGGTCAGCCACATTAGCATTGTCTAAGATTAGACAATTAGGAAAAAGATACATTTTATTTCCTGAATTCGGGCAACTTCATATAACCTTACCCATTACCTGTACCTGTCCAAGCTACACTTCACATAAAGTAAAGATAAAGCAAACAAAAACATTTCAAGACAACAGACCCCCCAAAACAGTTTAGCAAACAATAAATGCTGCTTGGCATGGTCATCCCCTGCAACATCAGAGAACTAGCTAAAAATTAGCAGCAAGTAGCAACTTTCAATTAGTTTGTTGTGTGACATCTCATTTTGGTTTCTTTGTGTACTAGCATGCTATGGAAACAGTCTCTATGACATCCCCAGAACCTATTAATGGTGAATCTGCATTGTGTTCTGGCAATGGCATAATGAAGGGGCAGGAGGCAGCGTTGTTGTATCAACTGCATGTGTGTAACAGACTTGACTTCCCTCATGTCAGTTTAAAAAAAAAAAACTGGTACTCTAAATTACTGTATTCTATAATATAATAGCCGGGTTAACACAAAAAAGATCAAATGCATAGGCCTCACAACATGAATCAAAAACACCAACCATGACTGTGACTAGCCAAGCACCTGAACTATATTACAGAAAAATATGAAAAATAACAAATTAAACAATTAGACAATAACAATGAGAATCAGTTAAGCAACTATTGAAACCCATATTCTATTACTTTAAGCAATAGATAAATAGAAAATCACAATATCAGTTTACATTAATGTTTCAAGTTCAGATGCACTAAAATCATGTTAACAGGGAACACTGTAGTGTTACCATAGCAACTACACCAGCGACACTCACCTTATATAACTAAACTGGTGTGAATGAACTATAAGGCTGTGAGGCCACAGCCTTCCATTTCACAGTTATAGATTCAGAAACTAACAAAAGCTCCAAAGAAACATTTAAACACATGGAACCATCTGCTGTGGTATCACCATGGCTGTGGTGATGATACAAATCCACAAACGTTTCATCTGTATGTGTGTGTGGAGCTCGGAGAAGCATGTTACACGCTTAATTTGAACCACCTTAAACTAACTTTAAAAGAGTTAACGTTAAAACAAAGATGTTTCGCATAACACACAGAAACTAATCCACACGCACCAAATACAGTAAAGATTCACACTACAAAATGGTGCAGTATCCCTTCTAATGAGAAAAAAAGGTGATACTGGAACCAGGGATGTGTACAGAGGGTGGCTACCCCTGAAAATTGATTGGCCAAGCAAAGTCCCACGCTATTGCCCTAAAGCGTGATAGGCTACCTGCCAGTGAGAGGCAGGACCTCAGTTTGACCTACACATTTGATGAGTATGATTGTGTGTTGTTTTCTTTTGTATGTAGCCTACTTTTGGAGGTACAATTTTTTTTTTGAAGACTTAAAGAATAAATTATAGCAGCTTTATTTCATATTTGTATGCTGCCATTCTGCTGTGATTGGTAGGGCTATTTATCTTTTAAACACAGTAATGTAAGAGATGGTAAGATACGGTAAAGAGATGACAAATTATTGCTATTTGAGGTGTGTGTGTGTGTGTGTGTGTGTGTGTGTGTGTGTGTGTGTGTGTGTGTGTGTGCATGTGTGTATGTGTGTGTGCATGCGTGCGTGTGCGCGCACATACTTTGGCCACCCCACTATAAAAAGTGTGGACACACCACTGACTGGAACTGCAGGATTACAGTTTTAGGGTTGGAGCGTAAAAATATCATTGTGGAGATAATTGTTGGTGTTTAAAGGCCATGGATCAATACGTTATGTGCAGTTACATCACAGTTTGTGATGTAAACATCCAAAATGCAACAGATCTTTGTGAGTGACACCTCCACCACATTGCAGCAGGTTTAACGATGTGTTTGCGCTACAGATATGAACAGCATAAACACGATATTGGCCGAGCACTCCGATGACACCTTACTGATTCCCCTGGGTGTCCACATGAGTTGGGTGACGCTCATTTATGTAATTCAGCATGTTAGTGATACGGCAGTATAGGTGACATTGACCCATCTCAAACGTGTCGCTTTTTTATATAATGGGGATAATTTATATAACCGTGTACACAATGTGACACGTAAGAGACACCTCAGAAGTCACTCAGAAGCTGGATTGTGTAACTATCATGTTCCCAAAGGCTGTCTTTGTTTGTAATGTCTCCAGAGAGTGTCTGTGTCTGTAGATTGTGTAACTGCCACATGTCCCGAGGCCTCCGCCTGTGAAATATCTATTTTTATCACTTTCTCCACAAACCCAACAGGCATCATGTAACAAAGAAAGGAAATGTTTTTTTTTTCTCGGGTGTTCATCCAGAACCGTGTTTGGATTCAATACATTTCAATAATATAATCGATCAATAGATATTTGAATCAGTTGATTAATTAAATTTGTGGTCATGGTGACAAAATATGTCCCAAAAAGTCAAATCATAACTGCTTTTTGAACATAAAAATACAAAAATGGGTGGAAGGGAAAAAACAAACATCTTGACCTCTGAGGTGAAATTTTCATGTTTGCGCTTTAGAGGATCTTTTAACTGGATCTTTACTCTGCAGTGAATCTTGTGGAACTCTTTCCAGAAGGCGGTTCCTGTACATGTGACAGGAACACATGGTAAAGACTGAGACTGTGTGAGTGTTTTTGGTCTCTGGCTGGGTAACCACAGGGCAGGTGAAGTAATGCATGTCAGTGAACCCACGCAGGATGGCGTGTCTGGCAGAGGAAGCTGCCATAGAGGTGTCGAAAACTTCTCTCTGCTCATTTTTACTCCACCTTCCCTCCGGCTTTTCTTCTTTTTGTTTATCTCCTGGTTCAATTTCAATCTCTCCATCAGAGAGAGAGAGAGAGAGAGAGAGAGAGAGAGAGAGAGAGAGAGAGAGAGAGAGAGAGCTCTTCACCGAATGTCTGTTCTACCAAAAGACTGTGAAGTATTGTACTCTTTACTCCACTACATTTATTTGAAAGCGTCACTGTCAGGTTTTACAGTCAGCACGAGATAAACCTTTATAACAATGCAAAACGTTAAAACGTTTATCCTTGTTTTGTTTCTTACTTTCCGTCAGCAGCTGATCTGCATGCAGAAAAAACAAGATACAAGTATTTTACGTCATGGCAAAACTGAACTCTACTTTTGCAACCAGTAATTAAGTAACTTGTACACAGTGGTTTACAGCAAATATTGGTTTTTAATCAAGTAAACACAGGCATATTATATCTACTGTAATAGAACTCTAATGTTTAAGTAGCACAATTCAAGCTCAAGCTTCAGAAATCACTAAAGAAATCATTCAAATTTGCTGTTCTTTTCTGACTTCTGTGATAGGGAACTGAATATCTTTGGGTTTTGACTATTTCTCACTGTCAAGTTGGGCTGCAGGAAATGCTGAAGGGCATTAAAAGAAAAATTATAACATTTTATAGACCAAACAAGTAATAAAGGTATCTAAGTGTGAACATTGACACAAACAGTGGTCTCCTGGGTGACCCATCTATCCATCCACCTCATGCTCCTGCAAATGTGGACTTCAAACTCTTTATGTGATGTCACCTGGCTTTCTTACCTTTGTTAACATTCCTAATTACTACAGCTGCAAGAGGTCACTGCTTAACAATAAACGTAAATATGGGCCATAATAACCTACTTGAAAGTTACTCTACATTTTTCCTATTTTTCTGGTGAGGATGAGCTCTTTAATCCAAAACAATGCATCATATTTAATGAGCTGATCATAAATTTTGTCCACCCTAATGTCGTTACTTATACTTGGAAAAAAGAACTTATTCCAAAGCAGACGGGTTCAAATATTAGAACACATTAACAGTGTTTAATTTCATGTTTTTCATTTTCCCTCCTATCCTGTCTCTCTGTTCTTTCTTGACCTCCATCTCCACTCTCTTTACACACTCTGGGCCTGAGGGTAAAGGGTGAACCTGCTGAACTACTGAAGTAAATAAAGGCTGGGACGACATGTTCTCTCATACTGTCTTTCCCCGTCTGTCAGTCTGAGGTTTTCACACTCCAGATGCCCTCAGACACACCTAATATCTCTACAATGTAAAACACCCCCATACAAGAACAGCTCTCATGGTTCACCTGCATGCCAGGGGAGCTGTGAACTTTTGGTCCTGGGTCGATCAGTCAAGAGGAGGGGAAATCAGGGCACCAAAACCAACATGTACCTCCACTTGACCTGCAAGTGTTTGAGTGACTGGCCAAACAAAGGCTGGAGGTAACACCCACAGCGTATATGAAGTGTATCTGCAGTCATTACTCAGGCCTATCTGCTGCTGCTAACACAAGAGGGCTGACCTTAGCTCTTGTAAGTGGGCCAATGTGCATGTGCTCATGCATTGTATCACTAAATCCAGTCACGAAAGGATTGTTTGCGCAGATAAACAGCCTTCTCATTTGATATCTCACTCTCAGCAGTCCAGAAAGCACCTGAACCCATGCAGCTAACTGTACGAGAGATACACAAACCTGCTGGTTTGGGAATGCATGACAAGCTATATGGCACCCAAAAACCTGCCTCTTATTGTGAGAGGTAATAAAGCCATGCATATGCAGAGCAGGGATGTGTAGCACCCTCATTGTGTTGTTACAGATGCATTCAAAGCAGTGAGTCGCTGAAGAACAGGCCTGCTGTAGATTAGACACCGTTACAGCGACCCTTGCGGCTAATCCTTGCACGCACGCCACCGGGAATGTTCCAGTCCCAAGACACAGGCTTGGATTAAGCTGGGAGTTATCGACATGTGCAGCACACACACAAAGAGAGCCCCATTAACATAGAAAACGACATGAGCTGCTCCCCTTTGTGAGGGGCAGATGAAGCCGAGCCCCCGCTTCTGCATAAACAGAAGTCACAGGCAAAGGAGCAGCAAGAGGGGAAACCAACAACAGAGATGACAAGAAGTGAAATTTGTTCTCAAACTCCAAACAGCGACACACTGCCGAGCCATATTAAAATGACAAAGGCTGGAAACTTGCTCTTTATTTTGTTGCCGTGATTCACCCTCATAAACTCGGAAAAACATCCTTTCATATTTACAATATGATTTTCCCAATTTCCCCGTGGGGATCATTAAAGTTTCATCCTTCTTAAAATGACTGAGTGCATTGTTGTGCTCTTACAACAAAAACTACTATTTACAGTTGTATACACTCTGAATATGCTAAATATTGGAAGCTCCTTGTTGATATTAAGTTGAGGCATCTTTTTAATATGATCTAAATCTCATGTTTCAAGCTTTAAAATCCTTGTCTGTTTCTATTTATAACTCCAATTTGCAAAAAGTTGGTACTCTGTGTAAAACATAAATAAAGCAGAATGTGATAATTTGTTAATCCATTTTGACATATACTCAATTGAAAACAGCACAAAGACAATATATGTAATATTTCACCTCATCACATTCATTGATTTTTGTAAATATGTGATTATTTTGAATTTAATGCAGCAAAACATTTCAAACAAGTTGGGACAGGAGCAACTAAAGACTGGGAAAGATGTGGAATGCACCAAAAACACCTGTTTGGAACATTCCACAGGTAAACAGCTTCATTGGTAACAGGTGAGAGTATCATGATTGAGTATGAAAGGAGCATCCTGGAAAAGCTCAGTCATTCACAAATAAGGATGGAGAGAGGTTCACCACTTTGTGAACACATGATTGAATAAAGGATAATACTACATGAGCTCAGGAACTTTTTGAGGAAACCTTTGTCAGTTCAGTTCATTTGCAAATGATTGCATTCTGTTTTATTAATGTTTTACACAGCGTGCAAACTTTTTTGGAATCAGGGTTGTCTGCCCTTCTCGGTGGTTGGCAACAATAAAATTGAAAAGGTTGGTTTACCCACATCACAAAATTATATTTTTTCATTCAACAGCAGCAGAAACAGTATCCCCTTTGTGACTCATTCACACAAGGAAGTGTCACGCAGAAGAAATGCTGTTGAACACACAGTCCTGCTCCTGGTTTCATACTGGTCCACTGATACTAAAAGAAGTGCAGCAATGTGCAAAGAAAGATGAAGACTTTAAGAGAGCGAACATGGATGCAGAATTTAAGCTATTCATTTGCTTTGCAAATGTTTTATGAGAAAGGAAATGCATTCATCACATTTACTAGACAGCAAGAATACCAAGTGCCATAGTGAGAAGCAATGATTATAAAATATTTGTTTACCAGAAAACGTCACAGGGCACATTTACAGTAAGAGCTAGAGATTTCTATGAAAGCTGTTAACAACATGTTCTGTGGATTGTTCAGTGACAAGGACACTGTTTCTGAGAAATTCATGGCATTTGTAAATGCTATGAACACCACAAACACAACAACATACCTGCCATTGTACTGGGCTGAAGGCAGAAATCTCAGGGACAGATCTTCAGAAAACTGAAATGGCTTCACTCATGGCTAGAGTCTACATGACGACACACTGCATGAAACACGTGAGAATGTTTTCCCATAATTTGAGTGACTGACCCTTTAATGGTTTTTGTCCAATTTACCTCATCAGTGTGCTATTTGAGGAGCAACACAACATAACGTTAACATTCTGCATGCCAAAATGTGTGTTTTGTTACCCTGAAACTTTTCCTCTGACCACTGACCTCACAGTAGTCCTGGCGAGTCAAACGGCAGTCTAGTCAAACGGCAGCTTGTCACAGGCAGCGCCAGGCTGACAGATGGAGTGTACATTATGAGTGTGTGCAACCACTCTAACCAATTAATCAACCGCCCATGTTTGTGTCGAGCTCCTGAGGCTCAGAAAAGTTCCAGAGTTGGGTGACTCATAAAGCTTGGCTGCAGCTGGATGCTTACACTGTGTTTTCTTCTGCTCAGGCATTCATATTCAATATCTAGCCAGGCATTGTGAAACCTGGGAGTATCCCAGCTTCATTAATCCAACTCTCAGACAACAGCGTGGAAAGACAAAATGTTTGAAACACATGTGTTAGTCAACTAACTGCCTAAAGTACCTGATTGACTCATTGTTTTGAGCAGAATCATAACAGCTTGACATGAGGTCAAAGAAAAGCTCGAGCAAACGCAGCGCAGCAGCCAGTCCCTCAACCCTAACCAATGTCAGAAAATACATTCAGAACGTTTCAAAAATTCACCAAAGGCATGATAAACAACATATTTTCCATGGTATGATTTAAAATTGCATGGATTATTTGCACACAACCAAATCTGAAAAAAATGCAGAAGCTTTGGCTTTCTAAACACAAACACAAATCTACTGGATTCCCACTGCTTGTCTTTTAGAGTACGAAATAGCCCCCATCTATTAATTCTTCATAACTTTTCAGATCTTTTAGCTACATGCAAATCATCATGGCAATAACTCTGACGTGTACTTTGGGCATGTTCAACCAAAAAGATTTTGAATTTCTGAGCCCCAGGACCTAAGCAAAGGAGCTTTACATGAATTAAAAACATTGTGAATATTAAGCAAAACAGAAAGGAATGAGCAGAGACCCTAATTCACATCATGTTTCCTACAAACAGTAAATGTTGTTTTGAACTTTCTTTTAAACTGAACAATCTCCCCCTTAACCATACTGACAAACTCTTTCTAACCTAAACCAGGCAGTGTTAGACTAGTTCCCTGAAAAAAGGAAACACAAGCTGGACAAAAATAGAATAAAAATCTTAGTCCTTTTACCAGCTTTGTCCAGAGCTTTCAACCACATCTCATGGTCAATATGGGGGCAGATTGTAATTCACATCTCATTTTTAAGAGGGTCAGATGTGATTTTTGAGGTTTTATGGCTATGGAGAAAATAGTAATTAGAGCTTGAGTTAAGTTTTTTTTTCCAAGCTCAGAAATGAACTTGCTCAATGCTGATGTGTTGTTTTTGAAATGTTCACGAGTCATGTTAAACCAGTCATCGAGAGTCAGTACAGCAAACTCCACCCTCACAGTTCCCGGGTCATCAGAACCATAACTGATGACCCGGGAAGTCAGACAATTTAGCTAACATGTCACAGGTTCCTGTGTAAGTTCATATAGTGAAAATGGGCCATGTCACTGTAATTCACTGTAAGGTACTGAAACCATGTAACAAAAACAGTAATCTTACCGGCATGTAATTAAGCAGCTGCTGAGGTGACACAAGGAACCACAAGGCTCTGGCTGCTTGAATCATCTTCCTAATGTTTGTCTAGCTGCTAATCTCCAGCAACCGAGGTTGTGAATGAATTCTGCAACCTCGTCCCTTCCCTTCCCCGTCCTTGCTCAAGTTGTTTTGTTTACATTTTTGTGACGTTGCATAATAACCCAATTTTCGATTTCAAGATAGGCCAATGTTGCAACTAGTGAGGATGTGTTTTGAGTTCTCACCTCTGCCTGATTCTAACGTTCTCACTGATGCATACATACATAAAAACAAGAGCTGCTGTCCTCTGCTCAACAGGAACATGCTATTCAGCCATAAATAAAGGACAAGAATTTGATCAAAGAATGACAAACACAACAGCACTTTCCTTCAGTGAATCACACAATGGTGAACTACACCTCGGATGACTCATATCTGACTACAGTTTGTTTTAGACCTCAACCACACCCTGATTAACCAAGCTTGTTTAAGTTGCTTTAGCTTAATCATTAGCTAACCTTTAAATGTTACAATACAGGTGAACATGTCTCATCCATTTTCACCTGCTACCATCACATAAACCAATTTGTGGGTTTGGAATGCATGTTTGTCCATCCATTGTGCGCCTGTGTTTAAAAGTCTGTGCTGACTGTTTGTTGTGTAAAATTAATGTGATCTTAGTTTGATGTTTTTCATTTTTATGAGCTTTGTATATTTCACCAGAGTTCTGATGCTATTTGATTGGTTTATTAGCATTTAGTCCATACTAATGACAGCTGTCACACAGTGAAAGTTCTCAATCAGCTGCCACCGAGCTCCTGTGTGCCTTAAAGATTTGGGTGTGGTTCAGGCAACAAGGTCGAATACAACACGAGAAACGCCTGCTCTCCATTTACAAAATCATGTAAGAAATTATGTAAGGTTTCAAGACACAAAAAACGACCTGGGTTTTTGTTTATTGTTGAACTTTTGGCTGCACAGACTCAGAACTGCAGTTGTTAAGTCATATAACATATTTTGATAAAGTTGTGAACTTTGACATGTGTGGCCACGAACTAATTCATTTACGGGCAGTCATTAAAAGCATTTATCATCCATAATCAATAGTGTAATGAGACGTATTGTGGTCACACAGTGTACACATGCTTGTTTTATTGGAAACATGGTTGTTATATAATTTTTTCCTTGACTTTGATCAGACACACTGTCTGTAAACAAACTAATCATGTAATTTACTGTGAAATTCAGAAAAATGCCAATATTTTGTTTTATTTTATAGTCCATTTTTGACCTTTACAATCAATTATATAAGGTAAAAAAAAAGACGCATTAGAGAACATTTCTGCTGTATTTTACAAACAGCATTATTACAGCATTACCAGTAAATCTCAATATAAATGAACACCAGCTTCAGTGTAGCTTAGTAGCTGTGTATGTGTGTGTCATGGCTTTACAGTGTCAATCCTCTGCCGCTTGGCTCCCAATTATGGATTGGTTGACAAGCGCAGGGTAGCTTTTGGCCTTGTGAAAGCCCTATCAGTGTTGACAGAGAAACAGATGACCTGCAGGCTCAGGCCAGCACAGTGGCAACACACCCGTTGAGGGGAAGAATTGCTCAATAGGCTGATAATACAACTCATACTATCTCCTGCTGATTGCTTTATGGCTGTGTATCCAGGGACAGTTTGTTTTAGAGGTTAGGTGATCAAATACGGCTGAATGTCACTGCAGCGGTCCTTGCTTATTTTATAATTTTTATAAGAGCATGAATTCTCATTGTGTATTGATCTTGTTATCTGCACATATAGAAATGATGGTTCAGGTTAATGAATGATAAAGATTGTTCGAGACTGTCTGTGCAGGTTTCAGTGTAAGCACCAGTACATCACACTGTAGTATCGCTTCACAAAAAACATCCTGCATTCATTCTATACTCCAAAAGGATGTTGCATTACAAGCAGTGCTATGGCAGTTTATGTAACAGGCCACATCCTCTTGTTAATTGTGTTGCCTTGTGAAGTGGGTCATATCTACCAGTTGTGTCACATCCCCTGTAAACACTGTCCCCAGAGAGCTTTGATGCCTTTACCTGGAGCTGAGTAAAGAAATCAAAGCAGATGTCAAATGTGAGAAGTGAGAGAACAGTGTGTACAGTGAATCTGGTTTGGAGTTGCCCCTGCTCTTCATAAATCCAGGATGCGTAAGGTCCTTCCCAAGTTTGTTGTAGCTGCTAGCTACTGTCATATGAGTGATTTACTAAATTGAGTTATACTATTAAATCTGTAGTGCTGTGCAATCAAAAGCAATCAACTATGGAAATAGCAAATCAATGTATCATCATGAGGTCTAACATAACTTCCAAATATAGCCAACCAGTTTAAAGGAGGAAAATTATGTGCTACACTGTAAATGAACTGTCAATCCTTTGAAAATACGACATCACGTTTTATTCATATACTTTGTTCTTTGGTTTAGTCTAACATTACTTGTTTTGCAATTTGGGGTATATTGTGCTTTTAGTGACGTTTAATTGAGTAGCTTCTTCTTTGCACTGTTATCAGCAGCATTTAGAGCATTTTGATCACATTGGATACATTGCCCGTGTTTCATATTACATCTTTGATTCTTCACTCTGAACAGGTCATGCTAACGTTAGTTTTGTCAGTCGGTTAATTCAGTTACAGGATGTAAATATTGAGTACCAACTAATTGCTACATAAGAACTAGTTTGCGTGGTGCAACCCATTTGAATACAGTGATGTATAAATCTACCCTCAGTAAACACTTCAGTTTGAACTCCTTTAAGTCTGACGGATGCAAAAGGAATATCCTGATCACAGAAGAGCTTCCTGCTTTCCAAAGGCAAACCTGACGAAAGGAGTGCATTGCAGAGCATTTTGTGTGTCTCCTCGTTTCCTCTGGGACCTACAGTAATGAGCCACACAATGTGGGACGATGTGCCAAATGGGTGGCCTGGGGCAAGGAACACCAAGAAACCATCAAGTTTGGTGGTTTGAGCGCGAGCAGGGGGAGCGATTGGTTTGGTTTACATTGAAATTAAGGCAGAGAAATGAGAAACTGCTGTTTACATTTTAGGTGGACTGTTCTCTGTATTTCCATCCACACCCAGGGAAAACCTATGTCAAGGAGTTATGAAAAATGCAGCTTGTAACTGAACATGTGAAATGTGAAACAGAGCTTCGCCTCACCGTAGTTTACAGTTCAAAATGCAGCCACTATAGATTTGCTCAAGGTTATTATGACATTCAGTCGCCGGTACATGTGAACTCTCTAGAACATTTTCTGCAAAGTAACACACACACACACACACATATATATATATATACACACACACACACACACACACACACACACACACACACACACACACACACACACACACACACATATATAAACAGTAAATAAGCATAAATGCAGTATTTGAGACTTACCGTTGTAACATGGGAACCATGATAATGGCAAAGCAACCTTTAATGAGAAAGAAAGTATTTGTTTACATTGTGAAAAGGGAATGTATCAAATGAATGGACACATTGAAGATTTTATTACTTCAGTAACTACACCACTGTTTTTTTTTTCGTCTTTGTTTATTTTTAAAATGTGCACCACATTACTTGATAAGATGAAGAAGTGACAAAAATTTCACAAATTATGTTCATTGTGATAAATCATACAAGACAAACAGATTTTAAAATAAAGAAAAAAATCTTATTGAAAGAAGTGGAGAGCATTAAAGTAACTTTTGTGTTGTAATTGTAAAAAATAATGTAAGAAAAGCAAAATCACTGGAATGGTACTTAAATGTAAATCTGCACACAATAAATGTACGTGCTTATCATTTTTCACTCGTTAGATCAAAGCAACATAACATTTTGGATTAAGTACTGCTACTGAACTGTTGGATTAAGAGGAAATTAGAGTAGTTTTCACCTGTCATCATGTCATGGGTTGACTGAGGCTGGAGGAACTTAAGCCTCTGCACAACTTGAGTCAGGAACAGGACTGTGAGAAGAAGTCCAAAATCTTGTTCTGATGAACAGCAATTTGTGAATATTGAAATTCGTTCTTTCAGTTTTCCATGATTTTGTAAATGAAAAATTAGACTGATGAGCAGGGATTTGTAGGTCCAAAGAGGATTACGATGATTAGGTTAAAACTTTCATTGCAATGTAAAAGTTTGTTTGTTTGTTTTGTTTTTGATGTCATTTAACTGTTGTTCAGACATTTCACTGACTATATCAACATGAAAACAGCACTCCATGTTGAAACAATGGTAATACTCTATGTAACAGGTGGCGCGGTGCAACAAGTGGTAACACTGTCGCCTCACAGCTGGAAGGTCCCGGTTCGAATCCCGCTGTGGGCGCTGGTGGCGTGTCCTCCACCATGCCTTCAGTGCCTGCTGCTCGAGGAAAAAGGGCCTTTCTGTGTGGAGTTTGCATGTTCTCCCCGTGCTCACCTGGGGTTTCCTCCATAAAAATATCCCCACTAAAAACGTGCAAGAAGATCACCACCTGACCAATGGTGACAAAGAGGAACTGGTCCCCGGGTGCCGGTCGGCTGGCAGCCCACCGCTCCTGGTCTGCCGTGGAGGAAGACTTACCAGGATGGGTTAAATGCAGAGAAAATAATTTCACAAAGCATGACGTGTGCAGTCTCCTCCCTGTAGCATGTGTGTGCAGTGATTAATAAAGTAAAATCTTAGTAACCATCCATCTATTCATTAGCTATGCTTGCTTATCCCGATGGGGTCACAGGAAGCTGAAGCTAATCCCAGCTTCCATTGGGAGACAGGCAGGGTACACCCTGGACAGGTCACTTAAGGGCAATTAGGGGCAATTAAGAGTCACCAGTTAACCTGCATCTCTTTGGACTGCGAGAAAGTTTCTTGCCTTGAAGTGACGTTGCTAACCACTGCACTGCTGTGCCACCCTGAATGTAACTTCAAAAACTTCCATTTTTCAACCAAATTTTGCATGATTTTGACCAAAACATCTACATGTCTTTTCACCCTCAAATCACCAAATCAGTGTTTCCTAGGAAGTGATGTGAAAACGTGAGCCAGTGTTTATTTTTGGTACCTGACTCAGATATAATGATCACCTCGAGCGTGCTTTAAGTCAAGAGTCAAGACCATTTATTCACACAGACTACAAGAAACACAGGCATAAATGTGTATTGTCCCAGCATACTCTTCATAGGTGTGACTTGGTGTCTGTGACAAAATTACCACAGGGTGTTGAGTGCTCTCAAAAGGCATTATTATGCAATGACATGGGAAGCCAATGGGGGTCCTGGAAACCCTGTCATCTAATCACCGACAATGGAACAAGGACAAAGGTAAGTGAGTGGGCTCATGTAATCTGCCGCTGTAGATGTTTTCTGTACATGTCAGTCTGGTGGTGAACCTGTTCCCTGAGGGCTTCACTGCTGGTCATGTGATCAGTTACAGTGAGAAAAGCTGCAAAAAGCAGGTCAGGAGAAATGTGAGGGGGGATGCAAGTGTTTCTCACTTTTTATTATTTTTTTTATCTTCAATGTCCATACAGCACCTTGTTTTAGACCAATTCCATTTCATTAACTACACCATTTTAAAGTTGTGTTTCAAAGTACCATCCAGGCAGCCACTGGCTCTCACTCATTTCTAAATTCAATTTTGGCAGTTGTAATTATTGAATACATTTGAGAGTCTATACATGCGGAGACATCTTATATATGCTCTTAGTTGCTCTTAGAAGTTTCAGATTAATTTGAGTTATTTCACAATGTTAATGGTGCTTCAACAATGTGTCTGTCTGAAAATACACTTTAATTGTGTGGAGAAATCAGTGGAAGCCAATGGCCGTCTTGTAGTAGGGCAAAAAAGTTGTCAACACTGCAACATGTTTAATTGTCAGCAGTTAAGTAGAGCATGCATGGTTTACAGTAAACAAGCCCAAACCTGCAAAAACACTGACAATACCTTTGAAATAATCACTTCCTCAAAGCACAGTCTGGTGAGATGGAGGCAAAGTAACTCAATCGAAATACAGTATTAAGTTCACAGTTTGCAAATGATATAGTCCAGTTTTACACTGTAGAAAACATCTAAATAAATGCATGAGTCAGTATTCATCAGTTAGTAGTATGAGAAAACACACAGGATGCACAGCATTATATCAGTGTGGAGACATCTATCAATCTGTCTGTCCTTTATAAACACAACATCTCGAGAACAACGTATTATTGAAAATTCATACATAAAGAATAAGGCTGACAATCTTCTATATTTTTATTGTTGTATCTTATTGTAAACAATCCCATGATAAGACCAAAATCCTCAACTGATTTGACTAACAAATATCTTCAATTAATAGCACTCTGCTGTTAAAAACACATGCATGAGTTACACTGTTCATTAACATGAACCTGACCCATAAGTTTATTTTGACTCACCAGAGTGCCAAATGTATATTAATCCACTGTTGAAAATAGTCCCCAACACATGCACTATTGGGTAATGTCAGTGACCAGCTGTCATTAATGAGAGTATATGTATGCAAGATTTTTGTCTGCATTAGGATCATTAAGACATGGACTGACATGTTATTGATGTTTGTTTCTGGGATAATGTCTTTGGGACAAAAGGAAGACAATAGAATAATGTAAGCTTTATCCTGTACATTACATTTTTCCTTCATAAGTACATGAGCTAACTATGTTTTAATCATTAATACAAACCCTGTGAGGACACTGTTAACTTAGCAATGTTTGCTAAAGGATAAACTATCTTGACTTGACTTAATAGGTGGTTCTATTGAATATACAGCATTACATGGTGGCTGAATAAGCAGCCATTTTATTTGTCAGAATGCCTCTGCTTACACCAGAAGTCAGTTTGAATGAGAAGTCATGGGGCTTTCCTTGGAAACTGTGTCACTCAAGCACGCAGCGCTGCAGGTGTGCATGTACATGCACCTCGGATGACGGTGTCAAACTCTATCAAGGTGTTGAGTGTACACCGATGGATGGCACGCAAGTTTATTTATATATATCATTTGTCTTCTTCTCTGTAATTTTTTTGTGTTGTACGAGGTTGCGTATGTGTGTATTTATGCGTGTGTGAAAACCCAGGTATGCTCTGCCACCTCTAATTAACTTGGTGGAGATGTGTATGACTCAGCAGCAGTTGACAGCATAATCACCCTGTGGCTCACCTGTTTATTTGCGCAAACTCACGCTCACGCACACACACGTTGGCTGCTTAACACGCTCACACACATGTATGCTCACACACACACACCAACACACACACACACAGTCGTAGGCTGGCGAACCCTTTGTGAACTCCTGGGAGAGTTCTCACTCTGCATCAGGGTGAAACTCTGAGTGTTCCGTGGCAAATAAAAGCAACTATAAAACACAGGCATGCCATAACCCATCGCCAAATGCCAGCTGAGGTGCATTCTTGCCACTATGAGCGTGTGTTTGTGTGTTTGTCTGTCTGTCTGATGTAACCTGGCAGCTCAGGTGCAAACAGAGGGCAACATGGCGTTTAGAGCTGGCAACCTGCAGCCACAGGGAAGCACGAAAATTAATGTTCAGGGAAGTTAAGCAGCAGCTATTTAAATGAAACAAAACATAAACAGACACAAACAAACACCCTAGTTTCACAAAGCAGGAAATTCCTTTTCATTTCCGTCGATGTAGCTTCTTCAATCGATCTGACTCTCAGTATATTAGGGCACATTAATGACTTTCCACAGCTGTGCCAGGTGAGATCAGGCCTTTTTTTTTCTTTTTATTAACAACCTGAGTTCTATTTCAGTCATACTGTCCATTGTTGCTTTAGTCATGATAACATGTTACTCACCTGAGCGACTTGTCACCACCAGAAACACCTCACGTGGTTAAGTACTTGTCAGACAAAATCTATTTTAAAGTGAAACTGAAGGAGAATCTATCCAAAGCAGAGGCCATCCTCATTCCACTTGCTGTCTAAGCTCTGAACCATGACCCGAGTCAGGAGAGGCACAAAAATGGCCCCATTTTCAGATGTAAAGTATATATGTTTCCATATCTCCATAGTAAAACTGGAAAGTAGATGTTTTCATAGGAAACAAATGCCAAAAATTTGAAAAGAATCTTTAAAACTGAGTTCAAAACAACTTTGATTCAATGGTGTAACACGTCTGTAACGGGACTTAACGCATGAGATTATCCTCTTGAGGCTGCAGTGTGCCCACTATCACATATATTTTTCTTGGTTAAAAACACAAAATAGCTAGCCAGTTCTGTTTGATTCTGAAGTGGAACCCAAAGGCTAAAATGTTGAGTTTTGAGTGTAGAAAAACAATAAAAATGAGGATACACATACAGTATGCTAATACGTACAGGTACACAAATATAAACAAAAACACGCATGTATCCACACAGTAGGTACAATCATAGATAATGTATGTACACAGGTGATTGTATAGAGTATTTACTTATAACAGTATATAATTGGACAATAACTCCCACTGCATCTAATGGCCTTTGTAAAACAGGTATGCATGCATGCACACTCAGATATTATGAACATGCCTACACTTTCACATATACAATGCACTTCTCCCTTATACATATATTGTATGTTATGTGGTACAAACAATGTTTAAATTGCTGTTAACTCTCCCTCCCACTTTTCTCTGTCTTCTGCTTTTATATATTTACATATTTACTTCAAATATGTGTGTGGGTATGTATATTGGTTTCTATAGACCATGCACATATATACATGGGAATATTATATTTAAATAAAATGATGGAAAAATAAATAATGTGCATAGTTTTTCTTTCTTTGCAGTATTTCTGATACAATTCTAATTATTAGTCAAACTAAACTGATGACTGATTAAAATATGACGGCTTTGCTTGAGATATAATATAAAGTGACAAGACACTGAACTCATTTTCCTTGAGCCAAAATGCAGGTAAAGTTCCTGAACATGTCCAACATTTTTAGGAAAGTTCAAAAGGTCTTTTAGTTCCTGTTGCACTGGCAGTCTGTTGTTTGACAGGCAGAAATAACACGCAGTATCACTGACATAACAACAGACAGGTGAAACGGACTAACATTTTCCAAATGCGGTTCATGACCTTCAGTGGCATGCTGCAACAATCACACTCGTCATACTTTACCCTGCATCCCTTAGCCTGACCTTTGAAAAATAACAACTTGTCATGTGCCAGGAAGCACCATCAGCTCTGCCAAGCTCTGGTGAAAGTTGTGAATTTAAAGAGATGCAGGTGGCAGCACAAAAGATCTTAAAAGAGTGTGGAGATGTGGAGGAGAGGCAAAGTTTGCCACTCTTGTTGTTAAAATCTTCCACTAATCCCATCAAAGGAAGAAGAAAAAGCTCTGGTGTAATCTGTTGATGAATAATCAAGCCTTGTTTACCAAAAAGTTGATTAGTGTATGAAGTACTGCCAGAACAAAAAAAAAAAGAAAAGAAAAAGAAGATTAATAAATACAGAGACAACTTCTAAAGAGAAAGGCAGGAACAAATTGTAGTAAACAAATTCACTTTTCAATTTGGTTGAACAGTGAGAACTTTCTTCGGGTTTAACTTAAACTAAACTTAGATTCAAACGCGTACAGTCACAGGTCCTAACTGCAAGTTATAGGATGAGAAAGGGGATATTCTCTGTTTTTGCTTTTGTAAACATACAATATGTTAACCTGTCTCTCAATACTTTAACTTCTGTATCATGTCTGTGTTTGTCAGCCAAAAGCCCACTAATTCCTGTTCAATAAATCTTTAAAAACAGCTCACAAATATTTGATTTCATTTTTAAAAAGTTTCAGTAATTTCTCAAAACAGCTGGTCACTATAGTTTTTAATAAATGTTACTCTGCCTGAAAGAAATAGTGTATTTGGTGCTCTTGTGGGCATTTGGGGCGGTAAGAGAGTGCACAGCATGTGGGACTGAGTCAAAGCAAACTGCACTGTACGTGCATTCAGGGTAAAGAAAAATCATGTCACCCAGTGCAACAGCGTGGCTCACTGATTTATTTTTAATAGTTTTTGGACTAGTTTTGTTGGATTTTTTTGAGAAAGAGAAAACTATAGAATGTTGCCGCCTTATCTTTTGAGTAACATATATACTGTGTGTGACCTGGATGTCTAAAGATGCTTCGTGACAATTCAAGCCCACATTTACCAAATGTAGTAAAACTACACCCAAAGTGCATTAAAACTAAATCTGCGCCATCTGTAGTTTTACTCACACAGCACATCCTGAGCTTGGTCACACATTCACACATTCGGTGGATTCCCTCACAGAGGTGAAGTGTTGTGTAGTTCAACTTTGGCTAACTCTGACATGCAAATCTGCATTTTTGACCAAATGAGAACTTTCTTGACCTTTGAAAGAACGGACACAACCAGAAAATCCAAAATGCAAGAAGCCATGGTGTCACTAAGTTGTGTTGCATGGCCTACAAGAAGTGGTGTGACTAGGTACCAATGGTCATATCAGAGCTGCTATTTCAGAAAGAGCTGCAAATATTGAGCTACAATAGATGCGAGTCAACAGCCTAACAGTGTCAACAGCAAAACAATCTTTGTGTTGAGTGTGCTATTTCAATTTTGCTTTTTAACCAGTGCTCTTGGTCTTTTCAGTGGAGCCATTTAAACTTGATAAAATCATCAATTTTCTGTGTAAAATAAAATGTTGTGTGATGAAGAATTGAAGAATTGTGATCATGTTTTGTGCTGGATCAATACTCGACATGTTGATCATGTGTAAGTATGAACAACTGATCAAGTCCATGACTCATATAAGTTCCACACAAAGTCACGCAGGTGATGTGTAACCTGCTTTGCACAGGTGTGCTGTACAAACATCACACTGGTTTAATCCTCCCACACGCTGTGACGGGGAGATGGAGGGAGAGATTTCTGAAGATAAATGAACGGACAATCTACAGCACAGGCGCTTATCAGATATAATCAGATGGCAGCAGTGTGTAATAGTCTCTAATGAATCGAACTAAATCAAATTAACCGCAGGGCTGGTACAGATCAGCCCTCGTAACAATGAAGCCTGTTTGTTTAAGTGTAATGTGGGAGGTAATAACTCCAGGGCTGCTCCCTTGGAAACAAAATAATTTAAACTGTGCGTTGTGTAATGCCTTGACTTTGCATCAGGCTCTATGATTCAAACTGAGGCATCACCTACGCCAAAATCATCATCAAACAGTTTTTATGACTAAAAAACGGAGCTGGGATGAGGAGAGAACCTGCTTATGCACACAGAAACTCTGCATCTTGTACAAATACACCTGGAACACGCCCAGTATACATGGCAACTGGGCCCAACAACCACTTAAAACACAACCACAGAAAAGAGGTGTTTGCAAGCTTCTGGGATTCACTACACCCCGGTCAAGTCTGTCGACAATACCTGAACAGCAAAACATGAGCCCACAGTGTTAGTCTGTTTGATGTTCTCTGGCTCCCCCCCCCCCCCCCCCTTTTTTTTTAATCTTTCCCTCAATAGAGGAGAGTCTGAAAGGCAGAGTAGATATGTTTAAGAACACGGTTTGCAGCGGTAAAAGCCACGGATAACAATAAGCGTTTTACACTGAGCAGGAATTCAAAGAACTTGAGCAGAGAAACACAGAGACAATACTTGGCTGTGAAAGAGTGACGATCACTCTAACATGCTAAATCTCTGCCTTTGTGCCCCGAAGCTTTGATGCCAAACTTCCAGCGAGCCTCTTGTTGGGTCTGTTTGCTCTTATTCAGATATATTAAGACCTTCCATTATGTGCCGACTTCAGAAACAGCCTGTGGTATTTGCTCAAAGATTAGTTTACTTAAAAGCCCCAAAAAAAGGTCCCAAAATCAGAGGAAAACCTTCCATTGACAGAGATGAGAGGTAATCTGTGCACTGTTGAGTCATTTCGAGGCTCTCACAGTGTGTGTATATGGATTGTGTGTGTGTGCACATGGCTGTTTTTGTGTGTTTCTCGGCATATTGCTATTAGATAAATATGTATTGAAAGTGTTGGGCTTAAAAGAACGAGCAACAGGAGTATAAACTTCTTCTTTCATACTCGGAGTTCAAAACACTGTTTACTGAGACACACAGAGGTTAGAGTCAAACAACCTCTAAGAAGCTGACGCAGACTTGTCAAGCTTTTGTGTATGTGTGTGTGTGTGTGTCTGCAGCATGTGTGTGTGTACTTTTAAGGGCATGTATCTGAGCTTGTTAAGGTGATTTGTGTGAATGTGCACAGTCAAGGTTCATTTGGGTCATTGCGGTTCCCCGAGGAAACTGCCTGTGCCGGCGGCCAGCCAGGCCAACGAACATCACCGATCTTTGACCTTTACCCTTTTGTCATATGGCTGACCTTAACAGATGATTGACTATAGCCTGGGAGGTATCTGAGGCACCCATGAGCTTCAACAATGTCAACAGATGACCTCAAAAGTATCAGAGTATTCATGCTGAGCTGGAGGATGGTGACGCGATAGGAATTACGTTCATGTCGGATGATTCAGCTTGATGATTTATGACCAGGGCCAATGAAGGAAGTAGTGTGATAAAAGTTATGAGTGTGAGGGTCAGGGTAATGAATGACATGTAATTTGTGAATTTAATGCCAGTAAGTGGGATTTGGGTCACGTCTCAGACCAATAATGTTGTCTCAAACCATGTACCCTTAATCAAGTGTTACGTTGCTTAACCTTAAAGTTTCACTGGTCAGTATTGACGATATCAGTGGTGAATTGAATGACAATGCACAAAGACTTACAGTATCACGGACATATTTATTATATGGTTCAGTCTTAACACTCTAACTGCATTTCCTACAGTTGGTTTTCAGCTAAGAAGCTCTGATAAACCCATTAAACATGACAAGGCTAGCAACAAATGGCTAGCAGGCAAAGCTTGTGACTAAGTGGTGAAGAAAATGGAACATCTCACAGCCAAGGGCCAGATATTTTTTTCAGAAGTTGCTGGAGACCACACCAGAGCAGGCAAAACATTTAATGCAGCTTTAAGGACATACATACAGGACATACACCATCCCATACCAACATTGAGGGAAACAATTTACACTGAGCTTAACAGCTGCTTACACACTATAATCAGACAATATCACAAGTGCTATTCTAGATTCTTCATTTAAGTTAGAATTCAAAACATCTTTTCAGACGCTTCCCCAACAATGTGCAGAACGTTATGGACCCAAGCTTTAAACATAACATAATCACACTGTACTTGACGTGCTAAGTTGTGGAAATAAGTCACTTTCAAATAACAATGCAATTGAACTTTCAAAAAGGTTTTCATAGAACATTCTTCAGAATTTTTCTGAATCATCTAATATCAACATAATGTTTTGGTAGTTTGTGACACACTCAAATATAAATATTCACAAACAAATGCTCAAATTAGACAAGGCATGAGTTACTTGTATGGTATGAGAATCATTATGAAACAAAGGCAGGTGAAGGGAGAGTGTTGTGCTATGATGTGTGTTATAAGTTAACACATTGTCACTTGACACAACTTGTCACATGGGGCTGCTTGGCCAGGGCTCCTTGGTGTCACTTTTTAAGGCACTGGGTACCCCTTTAGCATCATCTTTCAACGTGCTGGGCTCGGCAGTACAGTTAGCAATAATAAATACGTAACCGGTGAGCAACGTCTGGGTAGACTTTCAACCTGAGGCTCTTTGGAAACAATGTCAGGTAATCAGTGATGTCTCTGAAGGTTTCTGTCTCTCAGGACCTGACATGTTGTGGAAATATAGCAGGCAGGTCGGAGGGTTAAACTCTCCTAAATAAAAGACTGCAGCAGTAGATAATATGGGAAAATACAGAATCACAAACACACAGAGACGTGTGTACATGTATGAAGAAAGGTTTTGGTATAAAAAAGTTTTCTGTAAGTGTCAACAGATCTACCAAAATGATCACTTAAAAAATGCATTTGTTATGGAAGAAAACTCACTAAATCTCATCTTCTCAGGAACAAATATCTACAAAATGCAGCCCTACAATCACACAACCAAATATTCCCATGACAGGAGTAGTGCTAGGTTGAACAGTACGCTGTTCCTCTACTTCCTCTTTTATTTTGTGGCTGGCTGGTATGGGCAGGGCTTATCAACTAACACGATGGCCCAGGTGTGATCAGGCTTCTGGGTAGCAGCATCCAAAGGTGATTTTGACACTGAACAGCAATGAGAGTGAAGGACCTGACACTGGACCCCGTCTTTTAGTTTAGAGGGTGTATTCATAGTGCGGACTTGCCACGCTGTATTGACTAACACAGATGTCTGTGTGTCTCCAGCTAGTCTGTGTGACTTGTCTCCAGCTAGGCTTATAAGTTAAAGCCTATTATATGACCGCAGCAAGTACAACTGTATTTAGCTTAGTCAGTTGCTGCTGTCATGTTGTGGTGCATACTAGTTGTAATGTTTTGTGTTGCATGAGTAAAAGCCAGGTGGGCTAGCAAACGTTAGCAAAGATCATCGGGTGCATATTGCAGAGGTGTGTTTGCCCCATTGGGGCATTTTATTTGCTGGAGAAAGGGTTAAATTAGTTTGTTTTGTCTGCACAAAACGTTGACGTTTTGGTGTTGCTTGTGACTTGTGGATGATTTCAAGTTGTCAACTTGGCTTCTGTGGTAGCAGTTGAAATGGTTACTTTACAATTGAAGAAATTTGGTCTAACAGACTTCAGGTGTAGCAACTTCAAAAAGACCAGATGTTGAGGGATATGCAGCTTTCTGGACCGTGTCTAGAGCAGGCACTTCTAGCTGCATATAAGGTTGCTCCTGAAGCTTAGAAACAAAAGTTTGCATCTCTCCATCAGAAACAAGAGGGCACCTAGATGTTGAATTGCAGCAGGAGGCAGTGTTTTACAGGTGGCTGTGAGGTCTTTACATTTCAAGACCTGCATCACCTGATCTTACTAGAACAGTTTACAGCTAGGCAAATTACCTTGAGGTAAAAGATTTCTGAAAGGCTGCTATGGTGGCTGATTTTTATGAAAAACCCACAAGGATATGCCTTGGAGAAGTAATTTAAGGATGAAAGACAGGAAGACAGGCCAATGAGGGTAAAGACTCAGGGAGGTGAGATGAATGTATGTAGTTTTGTGTTGGCATCTTGTGGGCTTTGAGTGTTGAGGTCATCTCTTTTTGTTAGATCGTTTGTGGTTGTTGCTGATTGTTCAGTTGTGCTTTTGACTTGGTAACTGCTTCAGTTGTTTGGACTTTCGATTTTGAGCACCTGAACAAGGTAGCCACCAGGGTTTCTGAGTATTAGAGGTTATTCTGAGTAGAGCATGCGTCAGTACATTGCCGTTGGCTACATCGCTGTCACTGAAGACAAGCTAGGCTATAGTTAACGAGCTAGGTTATAGTTATAGCCATCTTGGGAGACAGGCAGGGGTAGGGGTGCCTCTCAACAGTTTGTTTCTCCAGTTTTTGCACTTTACACAGCAGCTTGGTCATCTTGTTGTGGTATATGACTACTTTATATTTGGTGACTTTGGCTTGTGTAGCTGTGATAAATACTTGTGTTACATGTGTGCAGTAACTTGTGGTTTGTGACTTTTGTGGTTTGGTAACTGCATTACACATTTGTTGGGTCACTTCTGGGTTGCTGCTTAGGTGTAACTTAGCAGCAGTTGTGTGTAGTGGTCGATGACAGTCTGACCACTGTGTATTGTGGTTGTTGCAGTCCATGTTTTGGTGTAGTCATTTGTGTGTTACTGCTGTTGTGTATTTAACTGTAGCAAAGTAGTAGTGTTGTGACCATTTTCGAGTTTGAAACATAGTCACTATCATAAAGAAACTGGGTGATTGTAGTTACACATGTTGTTGGCTCTCCAGAGCGTAGACAAAAGAATCTCCTCAAGCCCTTTATTGAGCAGTCCACTCCTGTTCAGCTGATTTTAGTGGCTCATGGTAATCAACCACATTACTATTAGCAGGTATGACTATTATTTCCAATTAATGGAAACATAAGCATTCAGGTATAGTGTGATCCTTCAACCTGATGATGTGGAACTTGGTGTACCTGGAAGGGAGAATGTTATTGTACATATGCTTTTCAGAGGGTGACAGCCTGAGGTAACATCAGTTCTGGGCTGATAGAGGATGGGGCTTATCTATTAACCCGCTGGCTCGGGTATGGTGAAGCTTTTAAGTACAGAGGTGATTTTGACACTGAATTATAACTGTGACAGCGAGGGACCCAACACTAGAGCAGCTTTTGTCTTTGGCCTTGAGAACAAAAAGCTGACTAACTCTAGGTTTGTTTGTTTGTTTGTTTGTTTGTTTGGACCAACCGCCATCAACAAAAACTTGAAGAACTGTTTACTGATACTTATCTTGTTTTTTATCTTGTATTTTATATCATTGTTTGTATGTTTTCTGTACAGCGACCTTGGGTGTCCTGAAAGGCGCTTTCAAATAAAATGTATTATTATTATTATTACCATCTGGGCTGGTGTCTCATGAGATTCAGGCCACTCAGTCCTCTACCACTGTAGTCAGAACATCGTACAACATTTCTGTGTGTCCTGATTTCTTCCTCCTGCTACTTTTGGCTGTTGGTGAATGACAACAAACTTTCTGCATCTATAGTAAACCTGCTCCAGGTTTTTTTAGAGGTTCTTGCTGTTGTTTATCTTCAGACATATATTGGCCCAGAGAACTCTCTGAAAGTATATGGGATCAGATATTCTACTGTTGATCTTCATCCACAACATGGAGAAGTGTGATCCAGGTAGGAATTACACAACCACATTCCTCAATTCTTTTACAGTGGATTGTAACTACACTAATTACATTAAACCTCTGGTATTTTATATGGAGTAATATGACAAAACAGTTGTACTTTATGAACTGTGGAGACCCAGATATTGAATTTTCACACATCAGGGACATTCATGGTTACACCCAGGACAATGGTGGTGCTTTCCAGGAGACCGAGGACATTTATTCACCACGCTGTCCCACCCAGTCTCTATCACTCACGTGACACTTGGCCACAAAACAAAAAGCCAGTCCGCCTATGGCCACATCATGACTTCAGATTCACTTCACCGTTACTTCACATGGAGAGAAGTCTACTGAAGGGAGGCTGTGATATACCAAAACACTAGAATACTAAAACCACGAAGAGCAGCCCAAGGACCAACCAACAAACAATCTTGAGGGGACAGGTGGTGGACTTTGTATGAGACATTGCATCATAAATGCGGGACAGAGAAACAGGCAGTAAGGATGGCAGAGCAGGAAGACTCCAGAGAGGGACTGTAGGCAATAGATAAGAGAGCGATTGGCTTTTTTATGGCAGCTACGTCAGTACAATGAGTAGCAGTATGTATTCTTTACTCTCTATGGCCACTCTGGGGCTCCATGTGCTATGCAGAGGTAAGTATCTAAGTGCACAAGCATGGTCAGTTGTGTATGAAATCTTATGTAATGATAAACAATAAGAGGCTCAAAACCAAATGAATACTATACTGATAATAGCTACATCAACAGAGCTGGTGAGGAGGAAGGCTGAATGCCAAACATCAATAGCTATCTCTGAAGAAACAGCTGTGGAAATGGTCAAGTTACGTGCTAGCATAGAAATTATACATTCAGAAGTTACTTTTACAGTACCATATCTTGTGTGTACAAGTTAAGTATCTTATGCAAACAAGATCTTTCATCATGCAGCATATTTAATGGATTTTTTTAAAAATATAATATTCAATTAAATTTACCACTTAATTTTGGACAAATCTGCAATTAACCAATGTTGTGACCTGTCCCTTTGGGTGTTAGTACTAAGTACCAACAACAGCAAGGGATCAGGCGCAAGGAAAATGAACAAGAGCAATGCTCTGGAATGAGGAAAAGAAAGGTCAAAAGAATCCTGGACATTGGAGTTAGATTTGAAAATAGTGTCATTGATCACAGTTTGGAAATGTTTTTGCTCAAATTTACCATAATTGGGCATTGAGAGAATAAAGAATTTGAAAGAATCTTCTGTTCCATATTGTTTTTGTATTATTTATTTTTATTTTTATCTCTTGTTCTGGATAGTCAAAATTTGCATGGCCATAACTGCTAAATAGCAAATAGGAATTAAGGAGTAAGGTGATACTTGATGCACAATTGGCTACTGATAATCTACTAAATTTGAATTAATTTCAGTCATAATTCATACCAAAATCCATCAAACAAATGTTACAATGTTATAATAATTTCTATGAATGGATGTGTCATATTATTACATTTTCTGTCCATTATTCTCCTTCTTTTTAGCTTTGTTTTTCTCTCCAACAACTCCTGAGGGAAATATGTGTCTCTCTCGCTGCTAAATGCTCCACTTTGCCTTTTAGTTAGTTAGTCACTACCTCTGCCTGTCTGCTGTTTGTTGCTGGGCAGGTTGCATTAAGTGGCATGTCTGTCCAGCTGGAAGATGCTAAAACACTCCATAGAGCTGAAGAGAGCAGCAAAGTGCTGCTGAGTTTGTCACAAACAACACATTACATGAGAAAGATGTCATTTTACCTATTGTTTTATGTGATAACATTAATTAGTGCAGCTTTAAGAAAAATAAAAACTGATAAGTTCTCTGGGGACCATGAGCACCTTTACCACATTTCCTGGCAATCATAGCAAAAGAAATCCACAATTGTATTTACAATCCACCACCTTAGACATAAAGTATACTTACATTATAAAAGTTAATATTAGTGCTGTCAGGCGATTAAAAAAATTAATCCAATTAATTACAGGATTTGTAATTAATTAATCTAATTAATCGCATTTTAATCTCATATCTGCTAAAGGTCCCCAAATAAAGAATTTGAATTCTAGGACATTACAATTCACTGACATTCACATTACAGCTGGTGAATTCTTTTCATCACTGTAGTTCTCGACGGTAGCTGGAAATTAGAGTCAGATGACGCTATCTGAAACGCCTCTTTTAGGCCCTCGTCTTCCACGATTGAAATCGGCCTGCAATCAGCAGCAACCCACTTTGCAATTGAGTTTGTCAGTTTTTCTGTCGTGGCTTTGCTCAGCAAGTGTGGGTTGGCGGAGTGAGCTCACGGTGCTACCGTGAGGCAGCTAGCGGCACTAGCAGCAACTACATGTTTAGCGTTTAAATGATAGTTCAGGCTGGAGCTGCTACGGTGATAGGAAAATTCTTTTTTACACAAGGTACAAATCACTGCGTTCTTGTTAATAGTCCCGTCTTTGTTCTTTTTATAAATAAACTTGCCGTTCAAAGGTCCAAGTAGGCTTGCCTCGCTCTCCAGTGTCGCATCCACGTCTCGTCACCCTGCTTTTGACCAGTGGCGCAGGTAAGATGCGACCTGCCACTGTAGCCTACAGGTCACTCAAAGGGCCAAATTTAAAATGCTTGCGCATTGACTTGCCACTCATGATTAATTGCGTTAATTTTTATAGCGCGTTAATTTGCAGCGTAATTAATTAATCTAATTAACGTACTTAACGTACTTAAACTGACAGCCCTAGTTAATTTGCAAATGTAGCATTGAACTTCGCTTTGGCAAAATCAAATTCCATCATACTTGGTACAACCAGGCCTACATCTGGATTGTTTCTATCAGTGATCATTGTATACAGAACTGTAAAACAGCAAACATATTGAAGCATGGTCAAATGAGACACAAAGAAAACTCAGATTTTCCACCAGTAACTAAAACTCACCAGTTATGCAAGTAAATAGAACTCAAATGTACATTGTCTAGAAACTTAAAGACCTCTAAGGCCTTGAAGAGCACGGAGGACAAATGACATTTCTGGGTTACAGGCCATTGAGCAGCTACTTTCCTTAACTCTGCCAGCAATCCTTTCAGGTTTAAAGGTCCCACTGGTGCTAATCTCATGTCATAATTACCATGGCAGGAACATCACTCTTCTAACTGCTCTCAGACTGGCTGCTGACCTCTGACCTGAAGATGACCTGTGATGACCCCTGACTTATGTGCTTTGTTTCTATGCAAAGCTCATGTCATTCTGCCAACTGTTCAAGATGAGCAGAAGAGGAAAAACAAAACCAAGAAGGGCAGGAAATACAAAGAAATGGAGCAATAAAAAGATGAAAAGTGCGAAGATGTGAAAAAACTGTATGTGTTTAGGCACTGGATGGAGGATTGAGAACGCTTGTTGCGGCTCTTTAAAGATTTTCAGAAAAAACACATCTGACCCCTTTAACCACAAGTACATTTGTATATCTGCATTGTAGCTGTTGACATGGGAAATGACAAACAGCTGTTATAGTACAGTAACTAGATAGCCAATAAAAATGTCAGGACACTTCATGTCTCAGTTGTTTTTCTTTTTTCTTTTCTTTCTTTCTTTCTTTCTTTTTTTTTTTTTTAGCATTTTTTCTACTTCTATTTATAGCTCACCAGATGGGGACTTTTATGTCTCTCATGGACCATAAAACATTCCAATAAAACATTCAAATACAGCGCTCTACAGGAACATCAAGGTCTTGAAGAAGGCAACATGTACTGAAAATCTTGATCTACAGAAATAAGAATAATATATAAGAATAAAAAGGTGCCATATCCTGTATTGAAGAGAATACAAGGGAATTTTGAAATAGCTCTATCTCGACTCATCTCTCTGTAAGCTCTGGTCAGGGTGCAGCGACATCATAGAAGTCCAGTTAGTTTGTTCAATATTTGGCGTTGACTTAACCTGAGGGTTTGAGCTGGAGGGAGATGACGGGTCAGAGAGTCAGATATTTGACATCACATGACTCATATATAACTCTACATGGATTCTGCGCCCATAAAAGGTGCTAAAAATGTGGTATAAGGGAGTACATACTTGTTTGAGAAGTAGGCTACATTTTTAACACGTGTACCTTAACAGGCACATGATGGGCACTCTTCAGACCAGATGTAAACCTTCTGATCCACAAAGGTAAGAAGAATCTGATAAAATACATTTGAAATTTGTACTAATTTCACCTGAACTAAAGGTACAGTTGTTAAAGTAGGTCAAGGGAACTGGATGAGGAAAATTACATATGTAACACTATACTGTATGTGGGGCCTCTGCTGCCTGATAAGCCAACAGATGACTCTGCTGATATTGTCGTGGTCACAGTACTGAAAGGCAGCTGCTTAACAAAGTTCACAGCCTGAACTTATCTTTGTCACCTATGGTATAGAAAAGTGGTCACTAAACAGTTTTAAACCTCTCCACAGTGATGTTTACCAAAAATAAGAAAGCCAGCTCACACAGGTCTAATGTTGGAAATGGCAGTATTGGTGTGTCCATAATGCAGCAGGGTGTTGCAGCACCCACCTTGGAAACCACTGGTGCAGAGTCCAAACCAATTAGGTCATAGTGCAGTTTAGAAATGCTGCCTTGAAGAGTACAAGGCAATTCCAAACTTCCTGTTTAAGAATTTGAACAGATCATTAAGGATCAAGTATTTCATTTTCTTCCACATCTTGACAGCCCTGGTCTACACCCAAAATGGGGAATTACCAGTACCAACAGTATACTGGCCTGTCAAGAAAAAAAATTGAAATTGATTGAAAACTTAAATTTTAAAATATTTTGTGGTGCAATATGTTCTGTCTGAAGGTACATTTGGTTACTGGGAGTATAAAGCTAAACTTGTGATGGTGATGGAGTTGTACTCTTTAACATACCTCAGGAGTTCAAACTCTGTATTGCCTCTTCCCCAGGCATAAGTTCACCAGATAAGCACAGGCTCTGAAACCTTCTGAATATGGGTGCATGTGCGCGGGCAGGAGTGTCCTTGTGTGCAAAGTGCAAATGAAAAGATAAGCGATGGAGTTGGAGGCCGAGCAGGGCTCCATCCTGTGATGTAACAGCTAATCACAGTAAATGAGTTGAGTTCTTCGCTCAGGCAGATCAGTGGCTCCCAGAGGAAAAGAGCCCGCGGTTCACTCTTAAGTGCTGTGTTGTTATTTCTGAAGTGAATGGAGTTTGTTATCACAGCTTTGCCCCCCTCTGTCCCTCTGCAGAGCCACAGAGCAAAACTCCTGCTGCTTTTCTCATGCTAGACACCACATGCCTGCACACACACACATACATCCACACTTATGTGAGGGGTGAGTGCATGCATGCGCACACATTTCTGTTGTATTATATGGCAGCATGTAGAAAAGAAAGTGAAGGTAAAAAAGATGCGCTTGAGGTTAAAGGAGCTCATGGCGTGCGACTTGCCTGCTACCGCCATGACTCTGCTTACATGTTACTTATCTTATCTGCTTATCACGTTGACAGACACACACACACGCACACGCACACACACACACACACACACACACACACACACACACACACACACACACACTTTTTGGTATGTACCAAAGTAACCAGTATTTTGGCAGGTGTTCTCTAGTTTCTTTAATCAGGTTAAGATAATCTTCCTTTTGAGCACACACACACACACACACACACACACACACACACACACACACACACACACACACAGAGAGAGAGAGAGAGAGAGAGAGAGACACACTAGGAGGCAAAAAGTAACCAAATACATTTACTCAAGTACTCTCCTAAGGTCCAACTTTCTTCTGCTTTTCTTTTGCCTACAAACACAGGTACAAGTAGTTCAACACTTGTTTTCCCCTGCCGTAATGTGGCAACTTTTAATATTTCATGTTCCATTCTGATAATGAAAAGGATGTCTGGAGTAGTCTGACACCCAGTGTTTCAATGTTACACCCAGTGTTTCAATGTTACACCCAGTGTTTCAATGTTAACACATTTCCATTAATGTAAGAGACTGAAAGAGACCATTCCTCATGCACGTTTTTACTTCTGATATGTGAAGAGACAGATGCTGGCTGAAGCATGTCCAACCCTCAGTGCTTGGCTGGTTGTGTAACTTGCTCTGCCCTAAAAGAAAACAATAACATCAACCAGCGGAGCAGGTGAGTGTTTGTGTCGTGCGTCACTCTGCAGCTCTGCTGCACTCCTCAGAGCTGCAGCGTCAGACATGGGCCGTCAGTCGACAGGACCAAGGAATGTCTGGCTCTGCATACCAGCCTGAGCCTGCATACGTCAGGAGGCTGAAGCAACTGCTGGTGTTAATAATGATGTGCGTGTCTTCTTGTGTGGGAACATGTCAATTGTTGTGGGGTATAAGGTCTCTTGTCTGGTTGGTTGCACGAAACACCAGATTAGACTATCAGACAGAAAATACTGTACAAGAGATGTGAAGGACAGAATACAGCAGTAACATTGCATCTCGGTTGGTCACAGCGCTAGTACTGACACCTCAGCTCAATGCTGATACAGGGTTTCCCTCAGGAAATTTGTTAGCCGTGGCAAAAGTGCTGCTTTTCCCAACTAGTAAAAACTCAGGTTTTATTTCCAGACGTGATGTTATTAGAGAAAAATAAATGTGTCACAAATCACACATTTGCCTCAAGGGGCAGAGACTAGCAATTCAGATAAAGAAAAACTTCCCCAGAAAACCTAACAGGGAATTTCTTCTAACTTTCTGTCCCAGAAGAGGGCAACTCCACAATAAAATGTAGGAAACCCTGTGATGAGTCATCATGTGATTTATTATCATTATTAACTCTTCGTTTAAGCTGCAGGTGTAAACAGATCTGACACACTGTAAAACGTCTGATGTGAACAGGGTTAAAGTTAAAAAATTTGAGCAGTGTGGTGTAAAAGCAGAGTGTAGTACCAAAGGTAGCAGTGATGTGAGGGTTGGCCTCATCGTCCTCTTTAGCAGAAAACAACAGCTGAAGCTGCCCCAAAACATGTGTAGACAAGCTGATAAGTTGAGTGGTGGATTTGTATCCGAAGTGAATAGAACATGTTAACATTACACTCAAAATTCATAAATGCATAAAATAATAATAATGCCACGCAAATTCCTCCCAATGACATCCATTCACATGCACATAAAGGACCAGTTGTGGGATTTATTACATCTAGAGGTGTAGTTGAAGATTGCAACCAACTGATTACCTTTTGCCGCATGGTCCCTTTCCATTCATGTAGGAAAACCTGCCAGTGGCCTCTAAAAACACTAGAGACCCTTTTTACAGCCAGTGTTTGGTTTGTCCATTCTGGGCTGGTGTAGAAATATGACAGTGCAACACAGCAAACTCTCTGGACGAACTGCAACCTCTGTACCTCGTCCTAAGGTAACGAAAACACAACAACTTTTTTTTTTCTCCAAACTAATGAAAACAAACTCATAAATATGATATTCCATCTCTGCCATGTTCTGCCAATAGATACCCCTAAGTGTACACAACAAAGCATGTTCTGGCCTTCAGATGCGTCACCAATAACTAAATAATTAAATAATAATCAAAGCCTTCAAGACTTCTTTTTTCATTCTAAATAGAAAAAAAATTGTGGGACACATTGAAACTCCAGCTGTTCACATCACACTTTTACTTTTACTTTGCAGAAAAATGTCAGCCTCTTGAAACAGGACAGGATAAACCAGATTCTTGCACAAATATTGAGAAACTTACACCCAATCTTTGAAAATCCTAGAAACAAGT
This sequence comes from Chaetodon trifascialis, assembly GCF_039877785.1. Lineage (NCBI taxonomy): Eukaryota > Metazoa > Chordata > Actinopteri > Chaetodontiformes > Chaetodontidae > Chaetodon > Chaetodon trifascialis. The sequence continues at coordinate 24,714,880 of NC_092059.1, read as the reverse complement.
TGAGTAGTCCTGGAAGCAAGTAAAATGATTTTACCCTCTTGGCAGCTTTTTTGTCACTACTTCACAGAAAACAGCATTTTAAGACCGAAAGTTGTCACTCAGCGGTTGTGTTCTACCTTCAGCTGTCGTAGTACAACAAATCAGATACATGTTGTTTTTGCCCCAGAAATATCTAAGATTCCACATGGAGGCAGAATATTCTGCTAGATCAATCTTCAACAGAGCTCTTGAGTGAAAAGCTCAAGCATATTTGCCCTTTAGGGGAAATTTAGTGCAAATACCTGCAGCATTAGCACATGCTGTGTGCTCTGATGCACAGACACAGGATACAATAATGTGGGGTATGCACCTGGCCTAGACCATGTGGATCAGCCAAGTGTGATCACACCTGGGAGACAGGCTCAGGTGAGTTTGGAGAGCCTGTCAATCACAGGCCTGGTCACCCTGCAGCAGTCAGCAGGCTCAAATTTACTGCCATGTTTGGGTTTAAACCTACGCTCCTGTTCTGACAGCTGTCCTACATAAACACTGAGCCACATATTCTACACAGTTGTATGAGTATATATTTGTGTGTGTGTGCGCGTGCGGTCCACAGATATACAAGCATGCACAAACACACGGACAGATTATCTTGGATGTTTATACAGAACAACTCGAGCACAGATCTGATAAGGCTTATCTGATCCGAGAGTACAGCTCATTAAATCAAGTGTAAGAAATTCTCACGCACCTGTGTGCTGCGGAAGAATGTGTGTGTTTTACTACAGCCGGAAAATGGCTGTAACATATTTATGCCTTGTTACAAGTCTGTTTTTTTGTTCTCTTCCTTCACCTTCGTTTTCATCCAACTCAGGATTCCATTGGTACACGTCAGGCCTTACCAGGTAGACAATGCAACACAGCGAGTGACAGGTTATATGGAAACATTAGCAGTTGTTTTATAGTGACAAAGCATAATAAGATTATGGTGGCATGCTTTGAGGTCTCAGTCCGTCCTGCTGCATCAGTGAATCAATCCTTTGTGTTTGTTTACTGGATTAGACAGTAGATATCAACATTTTTACATGTTCGAGTGCCTTTTATGAAATTTGTCTGAAGCAAACACCAAAAGAAATTGAAGCATGAAGATCAGGGGCTGGTTCAACGGAGCTAGACTTTGATTATTTGTTACATCCAAGAAGAATTCAGAGATTTACTGCTCAAAGCTCTCCAGAATTTAATTTTCATGTATTAATTTATATGGAAACACACATTGATCAACATTTCTGCAAATGTGCCAATGTGAACCAGCTGGCTAATTTCCAGCTGCAGTCCTTTGGCCAGATGTTTTAGAACCAGTGAGGTGATGCCTAAAAAGCAAATAACAAGAAGCCTTACAGACAGCAACAGAGCATTCTGAAGTCAGTGCCGAACTCAACAACATCTACTATTCAGTACATGTAGCCGTGCAAGGAAGCAACACAAAGCAGCAAAACATAACCAAATCGTACTGATTATAGCCATTTTTGACACATGCAGACATGCAACGCAGCAATAAGCAATAGGATATCAATAAAATCCAACAATCATACTGGAGATCTTGAGAAAAATGTTGAAAGATGCAGTTATAAGTTGGGAATGTCGCATAACAAACACATAAACTGTGCAGCACAGAGCTGTGAGACACAACTTCGGAAGATCATACCAGATTGTTATAAAGTATTAGCTAGTACTCCATCCATACCCAAGCCATGCTGTTGTTTGAAATCTTCTGCTAATCAAAGCACTCAGGAGTGGAGGATCGTAAATATCAGGTAGCTTCAACCATATTTCAGTAGATTTTCCCAACTAAGGATGTCATATTTGTCAAAAAGGTTGCAGTGACGGTGAGTACAGGGTTTTATTTCACTCTGGTCTGCTTGTACACAAAGAGAATGGACTTTGGTTTTTGTGCCTTTTGCTTGTGTGCAGCTTATCATACAGTATGCTAAGGTGGATGATCATTGCATTCTTATACATATATAGTTTTGTGGCTGGAGTTGTTATGCAGTTTCTCATGTACAAAAAAAAATGTCCAGTTTGTATTTGGTTATTTGCATTTTTGGAGGATAAGGTAGATTCCAGGAGAATATGGAGATATTTGGCATAAGACCCTTGGATGATCTCTCCAGACACACAGATGATGGGATCACAGATGAGTGTGTCTTTGTAAAGAATATGCAAACAGTCTTCTTGACATTAAGAAAGAGATGTGAAACATATCAATTCTACCAATATGTTTTTCCTATACTTACAAGGATGCGCAGATGGGATTAGAAATGAGATGTTAAGATTAGATCCACAACAGCATGTGCAGAATATTTAGTCGTTCTAGAAATGCATACCACATGAGCACCTATAAAGCAGTCACATTCTTGTCTCAGCGCTTAGTTCAAAAGGTAAAACATGAAAAGGTGAGCAATGTTTGTCATGCAAAACTTCATTTGAAGATCAAAAGAACAAAAATCTAGTTTTTCCTTTCTTTGAAGTGTTAAGACCTCTTACGGAGTTTGATGTACTCTTAAAAGGCGCACACATTTTCAGCGAGGCAGAACACAGCTCGTTAAAAGCTTAGTGACACTATCTGATTGATTGTTTTGTGGACTGTTGTCATTGCTGTGCAGCGTACTATAGTTGCTTGGCCCAGTCAAATCAGACACACAGCCCCGCCCCCCGTGACATCACACACCTCACTGAGCGTGCCAATGCTCACCCACATACGCTGGCACGTTATTGTTGCATGCGTGATAATCTGGTCACAGCAGAAACAGAGCTGTGATGAGGGGACTGATAGGCAGCAGCCAGACACTGGTGGAGCTGCTCCTCTGAGTGTGCAGGGGAGGTGAGAAGGAGAAATGTGATAAGACTGTCTCTGACTTTTGCTGAGAACACACGGCTCTGAGGAAATCATTTGAGCCACAGGCGCATTTAACAAAATACAAAGTTCAGTTTGCAACTTGGTATCACATTCAGCAATCTCCTATCAAAAGGAGACATACTGTAAATATAGACGGGAGTATGGAGGGTACAAACAACTTAGGTTCTGGTGGGTTGAATACCAGGAATTCTCTCCAAAATCTGCTCCCTTTTCTGAGGGAAAATAGCTGGAGGAACGTCAGATTCTCAGTATGAGTGTGCTTCTACATCTGATTGTTTCTATACCCCAAACCTCATAAACATCCATTACAACACAAAAGTCAAAGCTAAATGCTGAAGTCTGACCCTGACATCAGCAGGCTGAGACATAAACTCCAGAATCATCCAATAGGAAAGTAATTCCTACGATATCTCAGCTGGGAGTTCTTCATGTACACCTTAAAAAGCCAATTTTCTGTTGCCTCCAGTTTCCTCAATCATTGCCCAAAACGCATGATAACCAATCACACAAAATCGTGTTGGCATTGAGGTTTTTTTTTTCAGTTAGATGACTGCATGAATGTAAAATCCTATGTTGTCGCCTGACTTTGACCAATCAGCAGATGTTACAGTCTGTTTCCACTTTCTGCAGAGTTACTGTCAATTGATGTGAATCTCAAAGTTATTTTTTTCTGTACCTGACTTACCTGACTTTTATAGGACATTTGAGTAAACATTTATATTGGATAACTCTGTAAACCCAAGATTAAATTCAGTGACAAAAAACATTATTTATTCTACACACACACACACACACACACACACACACACACACACACACACACACACACACACACACACACACACACACACACACACACATTTTATTTTACATAGAGACTGACATGAATAAACAGCACCAAAAAAAGAAAAGCAAACAAGCAGATGTTACACCCTGTTACCACTGTCTGCTGAGTCACTGTTAACTGTCAAAGTTATTTTTGTCTGTCTCTGATGTGATATGTGGGGCTCGTTGTACAGGCACACCAACTGGATTTTTTTTTTTTTTTTTACCACACGTAAGAACATAATGATTACAACAACATCAAATTACAAGACATTAATTATACATAAAGTAGTTTTATTTTTAACACTGCATTAAATTTATGTTTTAGTATTTTATCAGTAAGTAGGACCAACTTCTCAGTTGACAACTTTGAGATGGCTGACTTCCAGATTGAAATATCCCAATAAGTATTGGATGGAAATTTGACAGACACATTCATGATCCCCAGAGGATGAATCCTACTGACTTTGGTGATCCTCTGACTTTTCCTCTAGTGGCACCATGAGGTTGACATTTGTGGATACTACTACTACAACTGGATGGATTGCTGTGGTTCAGCTAATTGAGGTCCCAAGAGGATAAACTGTCATGACTTTGGTGGTCTCCTGCATTCTTATCTAGCACCACCAGCAGGTTAAAGTTTTCAGTTATTTGCTTTAATAACTTCTAGTATGTGGACTGGCAAGAAAGTTTGAGCACACATTCATTGTTCACAGACGATGAATGTCAATAGCCGAGTTTCCATCGAGGTGTTTTTACGTGCATTTTGAAATATCACATTTGAAAAGCTTGATGGAAACGGCAACAATTGAAAAGGAAAAAAAAAGCTTTTACGCTTGCTTGAGGTGGTTTTTGCAGTTTTCAAAAAAGTGTTAATACGCTAAATGGCAGAAACACACCCAAATGAACAAATTCTTTCAGACCTCTTTCCATTTTTCTCTCAGGTGGCTAAGGTGACTTGTGTTGTTTCTGTTTTTCAACATACTTCTTCTTCTATTCAGCCATGTGTAATGTAGCTAATAATGTCAACTTCTGACAAAACTACGCTTTGTGTAGCCTAGCTTATTCATTCCAAACCAGTTTATGGAAACAAGCCTAATTCTCATTTTTTCTGTTTCTTCTTTTTTGCAATATTTCAAAATTTCACTTAAAATTCAAAGGGAAACATGGCTAATGATTTTTGATAATCCCCTGAATCTAGTCCCTCCATGAGGTTGATATTTTTAGTGTTTGGTGAATTACGTCGCTAAGTACTGGATGGATTGTCATGATATCTGATACAGATATTGAACGTCCTTGTGGTGATTGTCTGACTTCTCTTACAGTGCTGTGATCAGATCAAAATTTCTGTGTGTCCCATACTTTGATTTCTATTTATTTCTGATTTATACCTGCAAAACTAATGCCACTCCCATAATGCCCACTAATGTTACTATGTTAACAGGCTAAACTAAAATGGTGAACCTGATGATTATTACCTGCTCAACATCTGCATGTTAGCACTGTCGCTGTGAGCATGCTGGTGGTTGCATTTAGTTCAAAGGATCACACTGTGTAAGTACAACCTCACAGAGCTACTAGCATAGCAGTAGAGCTTCTTAGTATTGTTTCAATGTATACACTCTTGAGCTATCTTTGGTTGTCTAATGAACTGTCAACATGGCTTGAGGCACTCAGGAGAGAACTTCTGAGTGGTGGCAAATTATCTTCAGTGCCACACCTCACATGCAAACACAACAGTAGCACTATAAATAAACTCATCATTGTTATTGAGGGCCAGACCTTGACGCCATCAGCCAAAGTTTCCATAGATGTATAAAGCTGTTGGGTTTACTGCCTGATCAAAACGACTGTTTCTGACATCATAGTATGCATTCCTGTGCAAAATCTGATAGAGTGACAGCAACTGTGCTGTAAATCACCTGGCAAACACAGAGGCACACATACACCATAAATCTGCACAGGTGTTAGACAGGAGAATAGGACGAGGGAGTGAAGGAGGAGGGGGGCTTTAGGTTAAAACCATAATTATGGGCTTTGTGTTATTTTTAGAGCTGCAGTCAGAGAGCTAACGTGTACAACAAAAACAATAACAGAAACTTCTGCAGCACTTAAGCCACAGACAAACATGGCCTCCTTACCTTCTATCCAAACCCATATGAGTAATGTCAGGCCTGATTCATCAGCCTGACATTACAGGATAATCCTAAAAACCAAGCCCAAGACTAAATAAAAGCCAGGAAATCAAAATTAGCTTTGTGTGTGATCGTGGAGGGAACCCCCTGTATCTGGTGATCCCTGCGTTATTGATATCTGTCAAAACAACATTTCAGAGGAACCAGTTTTTAATAGCACCTACACACACACACACACACACACACACACACACACACACACACACACACACACACACACACACACACACACACACACACACACACACACACACACACACACACTCAGAGGCCTAACCTCAACTGCTCAACATACACGCGATGGCATACTCTCAACAATGACTCACAGCTATTACCTGACACTATTAAGCATTGTGAAACACTAACTGGGTTACCCTCAGAGTCACATTGTGTCAGTCACTGTTTCCTCATATTACATGCTAATCCTTTTTTCAGACAAACACAGGTGAGCAGCTAATAGCTCAAGTATGTTTGGACATGTTGAGCAAATGACCAGGCTGCATGGGGCAGGTGATGTGTCACGCTCACTGTACATAAATCATCTGTGAGCGCACAAAGCCCTTACAATAACTCAGGTCAATGTGATAAGAGACACGATAGCCCGATGACAGGACAGCAGAGCCCCAGGTCAATGTCATTCACGAAACAAGTTCGACCCGCGATAAGAGAGGCCGCGAAAACATGCTAGTTATGTAAAATGCTATCTAAACATTGCAATAAAGCAGAGAGGCGTCTGGTATTGTTGGCGTAATCCCTCACCTGTCTTCAAGATGAGGAATATGCTCGTCACGTGACGTGTGTGTAGGTGTGAGGAATGTATTTTTCCATCTTGTAAATCTTGAGCTGTTATGGTGTGGCCCTGCACTCAGAGGCCTGCATGTCAGGAGCAGCTCACAATATAAACTATTAAGTCTAAACAAGCACAGCAGCAGTGTCCAACAGTTAAAGTCAGGGAGAGGGGATTGAGCAGTGAGCTTTCAGGGATACTAGATTATACTGAGATTGACAAACCTGCCACCAAAAAATTTAGACCTATGATCTTTAGTTTGCCTTTCCTGAGTGCAATGACAATCATATGATTGGATTTGGGTGTCGGTGGCACTGGAGCTGTATGTGAGTTTTGGGTCATTTTTAACAGCATGCTGTTGTCTCCAAATCGCCGATTTTCATTTTTTAGTAGATGGATTAAAAAAAGCTACAAGTGAAGACAATGATGATGTGTTTGTTGAATCTTTAGCCAGAATTAAATGTGATACAGTATTTACTGGATTGTTACAATTAAGCAGGAGTCTACAGCACTAAAGATGAGAATCTTTGTCTTGGTTGAACAGTGTCAGAAAAATATGTAATTGCAATTTCACTGAGCAAAATTGCAAATGTGATTTAAAGAAGGTGATTATTTTCTCTTCATTAAACTCCAGGCCCGTACCTGTGGGCTACATAGTTTCAAACAAGATATGTTTATACTCTGCACAATCACAAATTTGTTGTGTTTCTACATCATTTGAATCAGATAAAGGTGCTTGTTGTTGATGTCCTTGCAGGGTTCGGACCACAGCCTACACATAACCGGACATGCAAGTGAATAAATACACAGAACCAGTATTGAAGTATATAGTATGTACAAAGATTTGAAAGTGTTTCTAATTTAGAACAGGCTCTCTGTAGCCAACACCACAGATATTGTTGAGACACTGAAAAGATAAAGTCAATGTGCTGCTATCAGCTGTAATAACAGTGGAGCAACAGTTTGCTGTGAAACAGCTCCCTTTTCACTGCGAGTCTGTGTCTTGAACAGAGTCAGAGCTGAACAACTCTCAGCTACATTTTGTCTGCTGCTGAAATCGTGTGCTGGGAAAAGTCATCAGTCAACTTTGTGCGACAAGAATCATTTGGTGCCACAGCTGTAAATACGAATCAGATCGTCATGGCAGCAGATGTTCGGACTTTTGCTAAGAGACGGAGCGAGCTCCTGAAATAAGAAGATCCAGGTTTGTGACTGCAGCAGCAGGCCTCTCAACCAGGGCTCGATTCCCTGTCTCACACATGGACCACCTGGGTGATCTGTTTATGGAAGCCATCCCAGCTTCTGGCCCAGAGCACATTTGAGCTATTCGTGCTTCTTTTGTTTAAAGAAAGACAATTTATAAAGTCTACTGCACAAGAGTATGTAGATTAGAAACAGAGTGACTTGTCCAATCAGTCCAATACTTTCAATCTGGATATAAGGCAGCTTGGCCCTATAACATAACCACCAAGACATTAAAGTCTTATTTCACTGTTTTGGATTAACATTATTCTTTTGGTGGATTACATGTAAGAGAAATCTCCTCAGTCCTAAATGAAAAATGTTTCCATGCTCCCAGAAGAACACCATGTAAACTTTGATTTACAAAAAAAGGAGGAGCAGGTATTACGTGTGTGTTTCGTGCGAGGCCAGAGTGTTTCCACAGGTTAATTTGTAGGGAGCAGCTCCCGCTGTTATCACGCACTGCAGAGCACTTTGTTTTGCTCCTGCTGTGAAAAGTGTTTTTGAGCTAACCCAAACACAGTCTATAGTAACAGTGATATTATCTACCTGAACACGCGGGGCCCACCTGCGGGGCTGTGACACAGCGAGGGAGATGTTTTACCTCGTCTGCACGAATGGGCCCGGAGCAGAGGAGGGAGGCGGGGGGCAAGTGGGAGGAAACACACGGAGAGGGGGGCAGGACGGAGAATTTTACAAGCTAACACGCATGATGCTGTTTGGGCAGGTTGAGCCTGCAGACTCGCTGACTTTTCATCAGCTAGTTTTTCTTCGCT